>NW_015386679.1:140590-207372 GCF_001527695.2 Protobothrops mucrosquamatus | reverse complement strand
CCCCCAGAATCCCCCCCAGGCTAATCGCCTTTCTTCCTTCTCTCTTTCTTCTCATCCTGCAGGAGAAGGCGAAATCCGAGGGGCTCTGGAATCTTTTCTTGCCCTTGGAGAGAGATCCAGAGGCGAAATACGGGGCAGGCTTGACCAATGTGGAATTTGCCCACTTATGTGAACTGATGGGGACTTCAGTCTATGCCCCTGAGGTACCCGATGGGGACAAGCTCGGGCAGAAGGCCACGTCCTCCTTGTGCCTCCTCCATCCCTCCAGACCCCAAAAGCCACAGATCAGACCCCAAAGCACTGCCGGCCTCCCTGGTGCAGCCACGCTTGGTCTGCTGCTGCTCTGTCCCTCTCCATCCCCCTCTCGGTCATCTTCCTTCCTGAAAACGGTTAAGGGCCGTCTCTGCTCCCACTGAAGCATTACATAGCCTGTCTTCCCACTTCCAGGGAATGGTTCACACTCTCTTTGACCACCCCACCTCAGATAATCATGGTTGCCTTCTCCAGGTCTTCAATTGCTCTGCCCCAGACACTGGCAACATGGAAGTGTTGGTACGCTACGGCACAGATGCCCAGAAGGAACGCTGGCTGCTGCCTTTGCTGGAAGGCAAGATCCGCTCCTGCTTTGCTATGACCGAACCCCAGGTCAGTGTCCATCTCCCTCCCCCGATGTTTTCTTCCTCGCTGGATATGAGGAGGAATCTCTGGTCTGGTCCAGGACAGACACGGAGGGGCTGGCGTACTTCCCTCTCCAAGGAAGTCTGTCTTTTCTTAGGTTGCTTCCTCCGATGCCACCAACATTGAGGCTTCGGTCACCAAAGAACAAGACACCTACGTTCTGAACGGGCACAAATGGTGGATTTCAGGTATGTTCTGATGCGCCCCTGGGTTTCGGTATTCTTTCCAGAGTTTCAACGCTACGAAGTGCAGAATAAATAAAAAAGGAGAGCTTCCTTGTGTCTGTGATGGGCAGTCACAGAGGATCCCCTGGAGCCTGCAGAAAGCAAAGGGGAGGATCTTCCCTGGGGATCAAAGCTTTGTGCACATTTGGTCCTGGTCCAAATCAACAGCCTGTTCAATCACCAGTAAGCTTTCACTGTTCAACAGCGGAGAAGACAAGAGAGGTGGATTCAGGAGTATCTTTTCCCAGCCTAGAAAGCCTCTCCTTCCGCCAGGTTCCCTGGACCCTCGTTGCCAGCTCTGCATCTTTATGGGCAAGACCAACCCTGAAGCCCAGAAGCACAAGCAACAGTCAATGCTGCTGGTTCCCATGGACTCCCCTGGCCTCACCGTCACCCGGCCGCTCAGCGTGTTCGGCTTGGAAGACGCCCCAGGTGAAGCCGAGGGTCCTCTCTGGTTTAGCCGGGGAGGCTTCACTCCGAGTCTCTGAGCTGTCCAGTGATTTTGTGGGATGGGTTTCCGTTAGCCCTTAACCCCTCTGCGGTCAGTTCAGACAAAACCTCCCGGGGAGGCTCTGAGTTTTGTGATTGTGTCCTCTAGCAGCCTGGGTATAAAATGGACCTTTCTCACAGCCGTCTCCTTTCCAGCTGGGCACGGGCAGATGACCTTTGAAAATGTCTGCGTTCCCCAAGAGAACCTCCTGCTCGGTCCTGGCCGTGGGTTCGAAATTGCCCAGGGGCGGCTGGGCCCTGGAAGGATCCACCACTGCATGAGGCTGGTCGGCCTGGCAGAAAGAGCGCTAGCCCTCATGAAGGAGCGGGTGAGCAGCTCTACAAAGGCAGCTTGGCATCCCTTGGACCAGCTATTCCCTCTGCCTGTTTGCTCGCTCTTATTCAGCGGGAATATTCTTGGGAAGGGGATAAAAAGCTTTGTGGAGTCACTTATTTGGGGCAACCCCTTCCTCCTGATGCCTTGATTGGCAGGTGACCACCCGCGTGGCCTTTGGCAAGCCGCTAGTGGAGCAGGGCACCATCAGGGCGGATCTGGCCGAGTCCCGCCTTGAGATCGAGCAGGCCCGGCTCCTTGTCCTCAAGGCGGCCCATCTCATGGACACTGTGGGAAATAAGGTGAGCAGGGGAGACTTCCCCAGATGGGAACGCCGTGAACCCCAAGCTCTCCTTTCGGCTCCTCCCTCCCCTCAAGTGAAGGTGCTGCTGTTCATGCACTGGGAAGGGGAGGGGGTTCTGCTGAAAGGCACGGTGGCCAGTGGGATGCGTTCTCCTGGCGCATGTGGAAAGCCTCCAGAAGGGGCTTCTTGCCACTGCGTTGTTCTGTCTCCATGCATCTAGGAAGCCGCTCTGGAGATTGCCTTGATCAAAGTCGTGGCTCCGAGGATGGCGCTCCGGGTCATTGACCGGGCTATCCAGGTAAGAGCCAGGTTGGCCACCCCTGATTTAGGGATTCCCTCTGGGGGATTTCACCCACCCTGCAAATACTTGCAAATACTTTTAACGCTTTCTCTTGGCTTTCTCCCTTTCCCACAGGCCTTTGGCGCAGCAGGCCTCTGCAGCGACCTGCCCCTGGCCCAGGCCTTTGCTTGGGCACGGGTCCTGCGCTTGGCTGACGGCCCTGATGAAGTCCACAAGGCGGCCATTGCGAAAATGGAACTGAAAGGCTAACCGGGGCTGAGTGGAGTCTGAGGGGACGTGCAGGCCACGTTTTTAAGGAGCAGAGGCCACGTTTTCCAGCAAGGCTTATTGGCTTCTGGAGTTTATACTCTAGAAGAGCATGGAAGAATTATGTAATTGCTCCCCTTGACTGTTTCTTGATTCTGCTGGCTGCTACTCCAGATTTTGAGCACCAGGAAGTGCTTGGTTGATCTCAGGCCCTTGGCTGGTTTTGGCTTCTCTTTGGGAAGATGGTGAGGAGAGAGAAGATGGGGACAATCTTCCGATGGTTTCTTACAGAGAGATGCCTTCGTAGTCCATTCATGTGAGGACTGCGATTTGGGGGTGATTTGATATTTTTGATAATGCAGGGGGTGAAATCATGGGGGAAAAAACCACTGTGAAAGGTTCTACAGAATGTAGCATTAGAAAAATCAGCAATAAATGTACTGTTTGCTTTTCTTTGTCGCAAGCTTGCTTTGTTTTATCTGGAAACTGATAAAGGGGGCAAAGGGAGGGACAGCCACTCATGACTGGGAAACAGATTTTTCTTGTTCTATGCAGAGAAGAACTAAAAGCTACTTCAAGGTCTCTTTGACATGTTGCCTAGTTAGTTCACACTGGAGCTAGACACGCACTGCAGTTGTTAATCCAAATGCTGGATTCAAAACCCTAGTCCTCCAAGAATCTGAAACGAAGAGAAGCCTACATGTTTTATTTGGGGGAAGCAGATTTTGGGTTTCCTCCTCTGCGTGTATATTCAGATGCTTTCCTCGAAGGAAACTGGAGTGGAAAAAGGCAAAGAAATCCTCCTTTGATTGGGGATTAATTAAGCCACGAAGCCCCAGAGAAAGAGGAGTGCAATGGAGGGCCGGGGATGGGGCTTAAGCCCCCCACTCTTCCCTTTCAGGCCTGGCACGGAAGGGAACCCCAGAAGGCGGCAGCTCTCGGGAGAGGGCGGAATTCACGGGCAAGCGCCTCTTCTCGGCGTAACGTGTGAACGGAGCAGAACAGCAACCCGGAGGGGGGGCGGGTCGGGCGAGAGGCCCTTGGCCCGCCTGGCCCGGCTGCTATTGGCTGGCGGGAGGCGGGGGGCCGGGCCTGAACCGGGCCCCTCCCCGGCCAAAAAAGGGGTGAAAAGGCAGCGGCGGAGGGCCTCCCTCCCTCCCTCCCTCCGCCCGAGAGAATGCTGCGCCTGGCCCTGGCCCCGCGGAGCCCTGCCCGACTGCGCCCCGGGGCGCTGCTCCGCCTGGCCTGCCGGCCCCTGGCCACCGCCGCCCTGCCCGCGCCCAACCCGCAGCCGGAGATCGCCTACACCAAGGTGAGGGGGCGCCGGGGACCCCGCCCGCCTTCCCGCAGGGGGACCCGCCAGGCGCCAGCATGTGCAGAAGGCCCCGCTTGCCAGACCCCCCCCCGGCTCTCCTCCTCCTCCTCCCCCCCCACGCCCCCTGGCCATCGGGGGGCAGGAGGGGGCGCGGCGGCCCGGGAAGGGGCTCGCCCCGGGGTGCTCCCGGGAAGATGGGCCGGGGAGGGGTCCGCCTTCTCCCGCGGGCCCTTGCCTGGACCCGCAGCTTCCTCATCGCGGGGGTCTCGCCCAGCAGAGGCGAGCCGAACCGATGCAGACGTTACCCGACGGTTCTTAACCAGCATGACGCCCCGTGTTAGCCTGTTGCAAAACGCGGGCCGGACCAGCGCAAAGTCGCTGTGGCAAAGGCCACAATTCGCTCTCTGGGTTGTGCAACGACTTGTGTGGTTACCGTTAAATTCTAATTGGCTCTACACAGTTGGGTCTCTCCTCCGACTTTGCCTTCCTCCGTCCCTTGTCGCCCTGATTCCTAACAGAGGCCTCCCGGTGCTATTGGTGGATCTCTCGATTGCTGGGTTAATCTTCCCTAAATTTGCCCTTTGGGGGGAACTGGGAGAGAGTCCAGCATCTCGCCCGGGAACTGTAGGATCTAGGTTCACTATGCAAAATATTTCTCGGTTTTTAAATCACTGCAAGCAGCAGCCAGTTTTTATGGCTTCCTGGAGATCATGAATTCACAGGTGTGCTGCATCCACTGGGTGTGCAGGTTTTGCGCAATAATCTTGCGTTTATTGATTGTCAAAGCAAAGTATTGCCCGTTGTTCCACAAACAATAACTGAAAGTAGAGGATTGCCGATTCCTCTGGGCAGGCTCTCAAAGGCTGACAGGTCTTTGTTCTGAATTGCAGATTTTCATCAACAACGAGTGGCAGGATGCGGTCAGCAAGAAAACCTTCCCCACCGTCAACCCATCCACAGGGGAGGTCATCTGCCAGGTTGCGGAGGGCGACAAGGTAGTACAATTCCTTCGCGAGAGAACGCGGTGCCGTCTGCAGGTTTTAGTTTTCAAAACTTAAGTAGGCAGTTAAATCACATCTTCCTCTGCTTAAATTCTTTGCTATCTTGACAGGCACAACCTATTAAGCTGCGGTGAGAATCACACGACAATAAATTTCTAAATCATTTTTAGTTTTCTCGAAAAAGGCTACTTAGTTTTTAAGAAAGTGTCCAGGCTGTGTCTGAGGAGGTGTTGCGACATAAAACGTGCCTGGCAATTGGCTCTTGCCAAAGGCTGTGGAGCAATCCATCCCCAGTTTGCCTTAAGGCAGGCAGCCCAAAGCATGTAAACATTCCTCAATCCAGCCAAGCAGCAGGCTTTACAAGGCTACAGTTTGGCAGCCAAACAGGCCTGGTTTTATTGTTTCGTAAGCTACGATAGGGGAAGCTGAAGCAGCAATACTTCAGTAGCCAACAGGAATGACACAGCAGAAATTGCACAGAACATCAGAAGTAATTCGCTGCAGGATCTGAGGGGGGGGCGAGGAATAATTCGCTAGTGGAGATTAGAAATATGAAACGGTGGAAAGGGCATTCTTAGAAGAAATGTGTAGGGAAAAAAGTAAGCAGGTTGATATTTAACTTTCTGTACTCCACCAGCCAGCTGTAATGTGGATCTGTGTATTCAGTACTGGCCGTATAGAGTAGTGTTGCAAATGCAGACAAGCCATCAGCAAAACGTGGCCCAGATTAAAGCATCTCTTCCGTTCCATGATCAGACGTTTTGGGGCAGGGTTTGTTTGATTAGACCAGGGGTCCCCAACCTTGGCCACTTTAAGACCTGTGGAATTCCTCAGCCAGCATTGGGAGTTGAGGTCCATAAGTCTTAAAAGTGGCCAAGGTTGGAGACCCCCATTTTAGACCATTCTGGGTTTGGTCTGCAGCTTTGGTGTCTTTTTTGACCCTCTGACCTGCTCGCAGTGCAGCCGTCCTGGCTGCCATGTTTCTCCGCTGACGCTAGCCTCCCTGGGTTCTTTCCAGGCCGATGTGGACAAGGCAGTCAAGGCAGCCAAAGAGGCCTTCAAGTTTGGGTCTCCTTGGAGAAGGATGGACGCCTCTCAGAGGGGCAGGCTGCTGAACCGACTGGCTGACCTGATTGAAAGAGACCGGACCTATTTGGCCGTATGTATGGGGCGGTTGGGGAGAGGAGTCTTTTTGGGCAAGCTCTGCTCTCTTCTCAGAATCCTCCTGCAGAATCTGGATCTATCAGAACCTGGCTTCATATTTCTTCCTAGGCTTTGGAAACGTTGGACAATGGCAAGCCATACGCAATCTCCTACCTGGTAGACTTAGACATGGTTATCAAGAAATTCCGGTAAGAATTAATAAATAGATTCTCAACTGTTGCCAAGCACAACTTAGGATGGATCTTTTGCAGTTGCAACTGTTGCAGGTTGGGGTTTTTGTTTTGGGCAGGAATTGTCATTTTATGAAATGCAAACATTCTGTTGTTATTTTCCAGCAGTTAATAATGCAAGATGTTTTTTCACTCAATTAAACCTGGAAGGAATTTTTCTTTCCTGCAGAACTAGAACCGGGAAACTAATCACCTGAGTTGTTCAGCCCTGTGCACAATTCCCTTAGCCTATTTGGAAAAGAGTATCTGAAAGGATTAAAATAAAACTTGAAGGCTTTCCTGAACTTGGTAGAGGCAGCTGTTTTCTTTCCTCTTCAAAAACTCAGCATAAAGAAACAATGAGCAAGAATTGGATGGCATAGGCTATACATAGTACATAGTAGCTATGTATCAAATAATATTTGCATTTGTAACACTTTTAGAATATTTGCTTGCATAATAACACCTTTGCAATGATCCTTCTGCAAACTGCTCTTTTACATATTTATGTTGTCCTGTGAATTAGAATTGAAATGGGTTGGGTGATAAGTACCAAATTTATAAACTCCAGTTGCAAATCAAGCAAAGTCACAACTGCCTTGTATCCTCGCTTCCAATCCTGTTTCAAAATAATGCCAGGAGTAAATTTTCATCAACAATTTCCGCAAATTTGTATTGGAACTCTTGTGATTCCAGGGACACCTATAATGTTTAATGCCTTTGCTACAGGTATTATGCAGGCTGGGCTGACAAGTTGCACGGGAAAACCATTCCCCTGGATGGAGATTTTTTCACTTACACAAGACATGAGCCTGTGGGCGTTTGTGGACAGATCATTCCGGTAAGTCAAGCTGATCCACTAGTCCTCTGTGTTATGGTGGTAGAAACGTCATCATTGGATGGAATAGAAGTAAAAAAGATGTGTTGTTAGTATCGTCCTCTTCTCTGACCTATACAAGCCTTGTTTAGGTAACCCAGATTTAAAAAAGAATCCTGGGCTAATGTTTCTTTTCCTAATATTTCTCCCAAATATGTTGGCTTCCCAACTGTGATCGCCATCAGCCTGAAACAAGATATGCTATATTTGAGGATGGAGGCATTTAACCCACAAAGACAACTCTCAATTAGAGACAAATGCTCTAGATTTTCTCTAGAACTCTACTTAACAGATGCCTACTTTACACTGAAGTATTTCCACTGGCCCGTGCTATTATTTGATTGCCAATTGATAGCTGCGTTCCTTTTGGGATTATAGTCTTACAGACCTTCTGATTTCCAGGGAGGGGAAGAGAAGGGAAGCCCAGTTCTGTCAGAAATGAATTCTGCAATCCAACACAACGTTAACAACGAATGTACCAGACTTAAGATCTTTGAGTATCTGCGCATTTCTTTTGCTTGCAGTGGAACTTCCCGTTGCTGATGCAGTCGTGGAAGCTCGGTCCCGCTCTGGCCACAGGGAACGTGGTGGTGATGAAACTGGCCGAACAGACTCCCTTGACTGGCTTGTACGTTGCCAGCCTGATCAAAGAGGTGAGAGAGCCATCCAGGGGCTCCTGCGCTCACCTGCTTGCCCCACTTGGATTGGGGGGGGGCAGATTTCTAGCTGTCACTGAGGCCTCCACATTTTGTATTTGGCCAGGTGACCTATCAGTAAATCTTGATCTGTCCACTTAGGAAATGTTCTTCTCTTGTGTCTTAACAGGCTGGATTCCCACCAGGCGTGGTGAACATTATTCCTGGTTATGGCCCTACGGCTGGGGCTGCTATATCTTCTCACATGGAAGTGGATAAAGTTGCATTCACTGGTTCCACCTCGGTGAGGAACTAAATATTTAGAGCCTCTCGTCCTTCTTCGGCCTTTGGGACTGAAATTAATATGATAAATCTGAATACTAAGATTTTGCGGTGATTCTCAAAGTGGGTTCTTGGTTGCCCAAATCAAGGTGTCAGTGATGGCCTCAAAATTTAAGTACAGGAATGTTTGATCTACCTTGGTCCAATAGAGTCACCTTCAGCTTAGGTCTTTCACTGCTTCTAATATTTTAGAAATTGCCCTGGGAACAAAATCACAGGCTGGAATTTCAGGTTTCAGGAATTATCTCGATTCTCCTAACCAAGCATTAGATGTCAGTCTTAAAAAGGGTAGAGTGATGTCTTGTTGCATTTGAAAACACACAAAAAAAGCTGATTCCCTTGCTGGTCTTTTCCTCAAATATAGCTTGTTATCTTGACCGATAAGAAATGTCTGTTTCTTAACTGTACAGGTTGGGCACCTGATCCAGAAGGCTGCAGCAGACAGTAATATGAAGAGAGTGACTCTGGAGCTTGGTGGGAAGAGCCCAAATATTATCATGTCTGATGCTGAAAGTAAGACATTCTTCTTCTTGGGGGACAGACAGCGGGTTGAGTTGCATCTGGAAGGGGGGTTGGCAGCTTCACAGTCAGCTAGTGATTTGGATAAGACCTTCACTGAAATGTATTTCATGTACCCCATAAATGAAGACGACAATATTCCAATCCGTTTGCCCAGTTTAGAAAGGGCAGAGGCATTTCAGATTGGTCTCCTTTTTAGCCTTGATCAACTTTTCTTAATCCTGGCTATGTTGGACTGGTGAGGAAAACAGGAGTTGTAACACGTTGGAATTTAAACCAGTCCAGATAAAAAGGCTAGCCACACTGATCCGCTAAGACAAGAATTAAAATTAGTATCTAATTTCCTGATTAAATTCACTGATTATGGTAATTGGTGAATCTCACTGCAGTAATTAAAGAGATCACATGGAGGTTTTTTTGTTTTGTTTCAAATTGCCTCATCTGGATGTTTTCTTTCTTTTTCCTTCTCTAGTGGACTGGGCTGTTGAACAATCTCATTCTGCGCTGTTCTTCAATCAAGGCCAGTGCTGTTGTGCTGGATCTCGGACCTTTGTCCAAGAAGATATATATCACGAGTTTGTGGAAAGGAGTGTGGAGAGAGCCAAATCCAGAGTAGTTGGAAACCCATTTGACTTCCAAACTGAACAGGGGCCTCAGGTGGGGAAAAAACCCCAGTTCCAGTCTGCCACCATCCACTCTTTGGGGAGCTCCTTTAAAATAGTATCTCAAATTAGAAAAACAGAGGCAATTGTTCTAGATAGGGAAAAAAACATCGCAGTCACTGTACATTGTACAAAACATAATCTTTTCGTTAACTTAAAATGCTAACCTTTCTTAAAATCTAATCAGTAAATTGCAGATGTACTTGTGGTTAAAAAATAAAGTAAAAACTCAGATAGAAATAAAGGACAACTGGTTTAAAAAGTGTCATTGTTGCAAACTTCAGCATTAAATGCTTGGTGAATTTTTGTTCATACAAGCAGATTTGCTCCTTTATGGCAACAGCATCTTGACTGAACTGATGCGCTGGCTTTTTGTTCTTACTTTAGGTGGATGAAACACAATATAAGAAGATCCTTGGATACATTGACAGTGGAAAAAAGGAGGGAGCAAAATTACTTTGTGGTGGGAGCCCCGCAGCAGATAAGGGCTACTTTATCCAGCCAACTATCTTTGGAGATGTGCAGGACAATATGAAAATAGCCAGAGAAGAGGTGAGGAGGATCATATACGCATAGCCCATTCACATTATATAACCAGGTTGCCGAATGGACCCCACTTTCTTAAATATGTACTCTTATACGTGAGGTTAGGCAGTAGTAATATTGGAGACAATCCTATGACGCAAATACATTTTAATCTTGCAGAGGTTTTTCTTTTACAGATTTTTGGGCCTGTTATGCAGATCTTCAAATTCAAAACCATTGAGGAAGTCATCCAGAGGGCAAACGAAACCAAATACGGGCTGGCAGCCGCTGTTTTCACAAAAGATATCGATAAAGCCAACTACATTTCTCAGGGTTTGCGAGCTGGAACTGTTTGGTAAGCCCTTAAGAATGAAACTCGGAAGGAAAAACCGGCGGGGCACTTGCTGTCCATGCTGCAGTCCCCAACCCATTAGAAGTATATAAAAAAATATATTTTGGTCACCCTTTCCCCACCCAGTTTCAAATTAATGAAAACTGGAAGCTTATATTCAAGATTTCACACATCACAAATGAGTACTTGCCCTCGATTGTCCTTGTATGCATTCAATGCAACTTTTAAATGTACAGTGCTAATGTTAATTTGCTAAATCTTTGTATAACAGAGGAAATGTAATCAAAAACATTTCTAATGCAACGTTTATTTTGCAGGATTAATTGCTACAATGTGTTTGGGGCACAGGCTCCATTTGGAGGGTTCAAAGAATCTGGCCAAGGGCGTGAGGGGGGAGAATATGGCCTGAACTCATACATGGAAATAAAAACAGTATGTATTGTCATTACTTGTTCCTTTCAACTATAGTTCACATCTTCAGATCAGGTTAGCTCAAATACAAGCTTGTACAGCTTATTTGCCTCTATAATAGGAGGTTGGGACAGACAGTGGTTGATAAACACAGGGCAGTCCTTGACTTATGACGGCAATTGAGCCCAAAATTTGCTACAAATAAGATAGTTAAGTGAATTTTGCCCCATTTTACGACCTTCCTTGCCATTATTATTGTTAATAAAACAGTTGTTAAATGAATCTGGCTTCCCCAGATCACGTGACCTTGAGACACTGCAACTGTCATAAATATGAGTCAGTTGCCAAGTGTTGGAATTTTGATCACACGACCATAGGGATGCTGCAGCTCCCCGTGGTCCTTAACTGTGAAAAACGGTCATGTCAGATTTTTCCATGCTGTTGTAACTTTGAGCGGTCACTAAATGAACTGTTGTAAGTAGAGGACTACTTCTAGATGAGATTTCATGTTTTTCACTCTATCTTCCTGCTAGGTCACCATCAAAGTCCCACAAAAGAATTCTTGAAGAAGAAATCCGTGGAACCGTCCATATACGTCACCCCACACTTGGTAGAAAAACTTAAATCAGGAACTGAAGAATTCTGCATTAAGAAAGAAAATCTGGCTTCTTTATAAGCACCTCGCAGAATGTACATGTAACCAATGATTAAGACTTTATTTCTCTGCTTAAACTGTCCTTGGTTCTTTTCCTCCCCCCAAGATCAAACATTTGTAACAATTAAGAGCAAGGAAAATTGGATATTCTTCACTGCAAAGTAACCTGAATAGAAAATCAAGCAGGCTACTTTTGAGTATCCGAATGTCGTGAGGCACCTCTTCATATGTTCTTTTTGTACTTTTTCTAATACATACAAGATTTTATGCTTAACGTGTCTTTGTATTGCATCCATCCAGAGCCGCTTTCGGAATAAATACATTTGCTTCCCTTTGGACGGCGAGGTGGGGCCAAGAACCAGGATTTGGGGAAGACTCGGGGGGTGAATGTGGATCCCTAAGCACCCCATCTTTTGTGACAAATAAAACTCGCAGGAAGGCTCTTTTTGCCAATGTTTCCCGACCTTGTCGCTTTTTTAAATTGTCTGGATTTCGGCTCCCAGAATCCCCCAGCCTGCTAAGGATTCTGGGAGTGCGATGTCCACCCCTCTTAAGCTCCACAAGGTTAGGAAAAGCTGCCCTATGCCCTTATCTATCTAAATCAAGTTTTAATCGTTTGCTTCCTCGATACATGCTATTTAAAAAAATACAAAAATGCACACGAGTAGGGAGTCTTAATATAGCCAAGCAGCAAAGTCTTAAGGGCCAGACAGTTACGACTCTCACTCACTCCCCTCAGAAACTGGCACGGGGTTTAAAAAGATGTGCAATTATAGAAAAGAGAAAAGATGAACAGAACTATAAACGTTCCAGATGTTCCGAAGAGAGCCAAACTCCGAGGGGAAAGTAGGGCCCTGCTTTTGACACACTTCTCGGCGATATTTGGCGGCTTTGCTGGTTATTGGAGGAAGGATATTAATTAATCCTACCTGAAAAATATTCCACCTGAAATTAAAGGTTCCCCTGTCAGTCAAATGGCCTTTCCCCAAAATGGCGACCAACCTCACAGCAGCTCCCCTTCGTCCTGCCACGCTCGAGATCTCGCGAGATATCCAGCCCGGAGTCTCACGAGAGGTGGAGAAAGGAGATCCGCCCCCTCCAACCACGACAGCGAAGGGGCGTGTCCAGAACGGAGCGAGGGTTTCCCTGCCCCGTGAAAGCCCCGCCCTTCCCTCGGACGAGCCAAGGGCTGTCTCCTTCCCTCAGATAACCCCGTTCGTGACGTCATCAGGAGGCGCGGCTCCGGCGAAGAAAGCCCCGGGGGCCCCGAGGGAGCCTTAACTGGAGAAAGAGAAGAAAAGAGGGAGGGGCCTCCGAGGCAGGGCGTCGCGTGTAGGCACGGGGCTGCCCTGGACAGCCGCCTGACTCCTTTCTTCCCCGAGAGCCTCAGCAGCGGCGAAGCTCCCATCGGGATCGACCCCGCGCGGATTGCCCGTCAAGGCCGCGCGGAGACTAGAGGATCCGGGCAGGCTGCGGCTGCGGGGAGCGCGGCGGCCGCCCTTCCCGAATCAGGCGGGGCTGCCCGCAGCGGGGGCGAAGCGGTGGCCATGGCTGGCGGCTGCCCCGCGTCAGTCGAGCCCCGGCGGCCGGGCTGAGGCGGCTGCGGTCCGTTCCTCCCGCCGCCCGCGGCCTCTCTCTTCCCGGCCGCGACAAGAGGGCTCCCGGGCCTCCGCTTCCCCGCCGTCCCGCTCCCCTTCCTCGGCTGCTGGGCGGGGATGAGGCGGCAGCCCGGCGGAGGCGGTGGTGGCGGTGGCGGTGGCGGCGGCGGCGGCGAAGGGGGAGGCGGCAGCGGCAGCGGCGACGGTAGTGGAGGCAGCGGGGACAACGACGCCGACGACTCCGACTTGGAGGGGCGGCCCCCCGCCTAGCCCCCCCTGCGCGCCCCCCGAGCCCCCCGAGCCGGGCCTGAGGCGGCGGCGGCGGCGGAGGAGGAGGATGTCGGAGGAGCCCGACGCGGAGAGGATGATCAAGGTAGGCGAGGGGCCCTCTGAGCACGTGCAGAGTCCCCCCGGGGTTCTCTGGCTGCCTCGCCTGAGAGGACATCCCAAACCCTGGGGCTGGTGGCCGCTGGAGGGGGTGAATTGCACCCCTCATCATCCCCAGCCTTGCCTCTCTTGAGTTGGACTACCGCTACCATCATCCCCAGTTCAAGGAATGGTCCTGGCCCTGGTTGGTGACCTCTAGGATAGTTGAAGTACAGCTCCCATCAGCCCAGGTAGTGCCCTTGTCTTGGACTACAGTTCCTCTCATCCTCAGCTGGCACCGAGACCCCAATTCCTGTAAGACCAGCTGAGGGATCAAATGATTTGGGAGGTTGCTATTGTCTGAATGTATGACCCCCTGGAGCTGAGGATGATGAGCTTTGTAATCCAGGAGCCCAGACTGTGATCCGCAGAACTCCATATTGCTGCCAGCCTCTCTGTTTTAAAGGGATTGTTAACTACTACAGGTGGGACTTCGTATCTGGGACCATCAGCCTTTCACTTCATTTCCTTTCCTTTGAAAAACAAACAGGAAACTTCTATTTTGGAAGACTACCACATTAACTGGACTCAGAAGCTGGGAGCTGGAATCAGCGGCCCAGTAAGGTATAAAAACCTTTATATATTGGTTTGGGTTTAAACTCGGGCGAGAGCTTGAAATATCGGATTCTTGAATTAAGCTGTGAATAAAAATCAAAGGTTGGATTGGGACACACTTCCCTTGATGTTTGTTATCAGGCAATAAATGCAGTCATATGTCAAAGTCTTCCACAGACTCCCACTAATCAAGTTTTTACTCCTGCCCGTACAGAGTCTGCATCAAAAAATCGTCTCAAGAACGGTTTGCACTGAAAATCCTTCTTGATCGCCCAAAAGCGAGAAATGAGGTACATAAATGAGTACTCTATTTATGGAAAAGTTTTGGAACTTTGGCTGGCTCGGGAATTCTGGGAGTTGGAAGTCCACAGGTGCAAGGTTGGACACCCCTGAACTAGACAAAGTGGTTGACCATTTTAAACCAATGAAACACAATATTCCAAATACTGAAATATTGTTGCAAAGCACAAAAGAAGCCTCGGTGAATGTCTGACAAAAACCTGATAGCACAATGCCTTGTAATGAATCCTGGCATTGCACGTAGCTATTAAACTAAGTTGGAAAAGATAAACAAGCCTAAGTACATGCAGGAGCATCTTTGGAAGAATTTGCTTAGGAAAGCCTCACTGTAAAATTGAGCCCAGAAAGACGCTGTTAGCTTGGTTTTCATTTATTTATTTATTGAAGATATTGGTATAACACCAAGCGACTTGTGATCTTGCTTGGGTAAAAATATTGATTTCCTGGCAAGAATGGCTTTGCTTGTGCCTACTCATCTTCCAGTCCAGGGCAGGCGCTTTCAGTCAATGCCAGAAGCCTCCTGAGAATCCCCTTAATGTCAGCGAGATTCCACACAGGATGGGACAGAGTGAACGTAAGAACCGAATCAGGAAGTCGGATCTGCTCCTGTTACATTTGTCAGCTGCTGCTGGCATATGGATGGGTTTGGGGCTTGTTTTGATAATGCCATCCAGAGTAGCTCTTGATGGGTCAATTTTGCATTATTAGAAAATCCCATTTTGCCTTGTTAGCCTTCAGTGTAGTAGAGCTGGAAAAATCTGGCCTTTTCCAGTTCTGCTGAATCTGACTTGTCCAAAGGAAACAGGAGAGGCCTCTGGCAAACCGGTTAGTTTTGTGCCCAAAGCACTCAATCAACTCCACTCCACTTTCCTGGGGGTGGTGCTTGATGTTGACCTTTTGCTTAACTTAAATCTCTCTGTGCTTTCCCCTGCAGCCAAGCCCTCTTCCTCTGAATTTCTTCTCCCATTGCAACTTGTTTCTTGCCTGAACTTTTGCCCAGGCTGTGAGTTTTAAACTCCGGGTTTTGCTTTACAACCCAATTTAAAAAGACAAGATCTCAGGTCTCACGGTGTTAGAAGCCAGTTAGAGTTCAACCACATGAGCATCTGGGAAGATTGAATTCCTTTCTGGCTCAGAAAGCGCTCTTGGTTGCCACATATCTGAAATGGTATCTCTTCCAGGCAGTTAGTTCTGGAAAAAAAATTCCCAAATTGACCTTAATTCTGTTGTCCTTTGCTTCTTATGAATAGCTATCTAGAAATGCTTTTGATTTCTGTCACGTTGGAGTAAGAGACAGGAGTATTTTGAGAGCTGAGACCAAAGGCCATGGGGATTCAGTGGGTTTTCTTCCATTTTACACCAGGTCCGACTTCACATGATGTGTGCGGCACACCCCAACATTGTCCAGATTATTGAAGTCTACGCGAACAGTGTACAGTTCCCCCATGAGTCCAGTCCAAGGTAAGATGGTGCAGGTTCCTTCTGGTGCCACGGCATTCTTTTTGCACTTCATCACAAAATAGGATTTCTGTTTTACATGTAAGACATCTCTTCGCCTCAAAAAGCTGTTGCACAAAAAAGGTTACTGCAGAATGCCTGGAAGGAAAAATGAGAAGAAGACACAGAAATAAATATGGGGTTGGACTGTGGTTTTGGCTTTGGCTGCAGGCTTGACCACAGAGAGTTCAACAAGCCACTGTTTTTCCTAGGAGGGGGAGAATGGTGGCTTTCTTTTTTTGAAAATGGTATCGTTTCAGTGACATATTTGTGGCCCTTAGTTTTAAATTGCGAATCCATTGTGTTGCTTTTTCTTTAAGCTGTCCTGAGCAGTTCAGCTTGTGCAGAACACTTTCCCTGGTCTATTTAATTGCAAGAATAGGGCTCCGGGGCAGAGGTTTTTCTTAACATCTTGCTATTTTTTTTATCCAGGTCTCGACTGCTAATTGTAATGGAGATGATGGAAGGGGGTGAGCTGTTTCACAGAATCAGCCAACATCGGCACTTTACTGAGAAACAAGCAAGTGAAGTAACAAAGCAGGCAAGTCTGAACCCTCCCACAGGCCTCCCTATTCTGCCCTTGTATAAGCAAACAATATGGGAGAAAAGAACCGTAAAACAAAAAAATAAATAAATAAATTCCAGGAGATGGATTGGGAAGAGGCACGCTTTAAAATAAAAAAGTAATGTTTGGCCCTCTCAAAAGATTATCAGATTTGTTATGATCTCAACATTCGTTTCCCAGGTTTTGACAGCTGAGGAGCATCATCTTTTTTTCTTTTTAATATAAAAGTGGGCGGGGGAAACTGGAGGGTGCTGCTATGCTGGCTCAGGAGGTATTGATTGAATTGCTCAGGAAAACCGTGTTACGGTTCGTCCACATTTGTTCAGGTGTGCAGCTTCTTTGCTCTCGAGAATGAAAAAGAGATGGGCATTAGCTGAGATGGTGGGGTGTCTGTTGCTTCGTGTTCGGTTCTCTACGTGCCTGTCTTTCCTGCCCTCAAGCTGCATCCGGGCACATTCCATAGTTATAGGAGTCACCGTTCAGCTCTTCTGATGATCATGTGGCTCTGGGTGGTTGGTTTAGCCCAAGGCGAGGAGCTGTCAAGCACAACCAGTTCCCTCCTTGTGCAAGCCAACTGTTTTAATGGGTTTCCTCCCCACTCCAGGATTGCTAAAACTCACCTGCTTAAAATCCCAGCTGAAAGTTGCCGAGAGAAAAAGGGCCCTTTTCCTCACGGTGACTTAAGCTGAGCTTTGTACAGTTTAAGCTCACTTCCTACCTGCTCCTGCGCAACGAAATAACACACCTCCACAAGAACTATTGCAGAGCCAGAAAGGAAGACAATATCCCGAGGAGGCTCACCGTGGATTGGATTTGGGATGAGCCAGACCACGCAGAAGCAGCCGGCCCAGAGGGGCCCATCAACGCCTCGAGAGAGAGAGGTTCTGTGACCGTCTTCTGATCCCTTGTGCTTTTTTTATTTTTTTTTCCAGATCGCTTTGGCTTTGCAGCACTGTCATTCTTTAAACATTGCCCATCGAGACCTGAAACCTGAAAATCTTCTTTTCAAAGATAATTCTTTGGTAAGGTGGATGTTGATTGGCCTGGATGCTGGGTTGTTTTTGTCTTTTCACTATTTGATCAGTGCTAGCATCACAGTCTCCTTTCCTCTCTGGTTTTCTCCCAGCCGTTGGCCTGCGGGAGAGGCTGGCATTCTTCCCTCCAGCCCATTGGAGGCTCTTTCCCTGCTGCTGCTTCAGGCCAGGATCCTCTCCTTCCCCAGCTCTCCAGTCCTGTGCCCTTCATCCCCCTGGCCTCCTCCTGTCTTGATTCTCTTGCTCTGGTATCTCTTTCCCTTCCTTCAGCAGCCCCAGAGATATTTCTGAGAGGAGGGTGTGTGCTCCGTGTTCTGACGCTGACACATTTCACCTAAGCAGCTTGTCGCTTGCTCTAGGATGCTCCCGTGAAGCTCTGTGACTTTGGGTTTGCCAAGATCGACCAAGGTGACCTGATGACACCACAGTTCACTCCTTATTACGTAGCACCTCAGGTGAGGGCCTTCTTCCTGGGGCTGGCCGGCGTCTTTTCATGGCTCAGGAGCCCCTGTGCAGTTAGGTCTAAGATTGCCGGCTGTTTCCTCTTCGCCCAACAGGTTCTGGAGGCACAAAGACGGCACCAGAAAGAAAAGTGTGGTATTATCCCTACCTCACCAACCCCATACACTTATAACAAGGTAGATCTCTGGCACCCCGACATGCTTGGCTGACTCCGCCTTGGTTACGCAGAGTGGATTTTTCTCCTGAGTGGGAAATGGCGTCAATATTCTTTTTTCCCCCTTCCGATCAGAGCTGTGACTTATGGTCCCTGGGGGTCATCATTTACGTGATGCTGTGTGGGTACCCACCCTTCTACTCGAAGCATCACAGTCGGACGATTCCGAAGGACATGAGGAAAAAGATCATGACGGGGAGCTTTGAGTTCCCGGAGGAAGAGTGGAGCCAGATCTCAGAAATGGCAAAAGACATTGTGCGCAAGTAGGTCCTTGGGATCCTTTGCCTCTTCGCTCTATCTTCTTCTGCAAGCAGCTGGGCCAATGGCTAGCAGGGCTTTCGGCCTCCATTGGCTGGTTTTAGGAGGGTCCAGCTGCTGTCCACCAAGTGGAAGCCTAAAGCAGGGGTGCCCAACCGTGGCCACTTTAAGATCTGCTTGGCTGATTGGGGAATTCTGGGAGTTGAAGTCCACAGGTCTTAAAGAGGCCAAGGTTGGACCTGCCTGCCTTAAAGGGTCAACGGAGTGATGGGTTTGTTTCTTAAAAACACTCAGGCTGCTGAAGGTGAAGCCAGAGGAGAGACTGACGACAGAAGGCGTTCTGGATCACCCATGGCTCAACTCGACCGAGGCGCTCGATAACATTCTGCCTTCTGCCCAACTAATGATGGACAAGGTTCTTGTGAAATGGCTTGTTTAGTATGGTTTGTTTAGTATGCAGGGGAGCTGATCGTCTAGTCGAGCTTCCCTTCCTGGGGGTGGTCTAGAGGTCCTCCCTCCTCAAACCTCCCGTGGTGCTTTTTTAAGTAGAGCCTCGGGAGTGGGAACCGTTGCAGTCAGAGACTTTGGAAATGTTACTCCCATCCTCTGGCTTTCCTGCTGATGCTCTCAAGCTGGTTTTTCTTTGGGGCTCTTCCCTTCTCAAGATGTTCTTGGCCCCTGAGGTGGTCCATGTCTTGTGCCCAGGCCCATCCCTCCTCCTGCATCACAGGTTGAAGACCTCAGTTATTAACTACTCCTCTCCCATTGTAACAGGCCATGGTTGCCGGCATCCAGCAGGCCCACGCAGAGCAACTGGCAAACATGAGAATACAGGATCTCAAAGTCAGCCTGAAGCCCCTGCATTCAGTCAACAACCCGATCCTGCGCAAGAGGAAACTGCTGGGGTGAGTGTTTGAGGAGCTTCTCCTGGTGGCGGCTGGGAAGAACGAAAAATAATGGTGGGTGGAGAAAATATTTAGCCTGGCCGGGACACGCCCCGACCCCTCCCTGCTTCTCTTTTAGCACAGGCTAATGCTATTCAGAAGACTAGCTGGGGGGAGGTTGTCCCTGAACCTGCTGTGTTAGTTGCTGTAGCCCCATTGACGTTTCTCTCTGTCCTTGCAGAACAAAACCAAAGGAAAACGTGTACATCCATGATCCTGAGAACAGCAACGTTGCTCTGGAGAAGCTACGGGATGTGATTGCTCAGTGCATCCTGCCACAGGCTGGTAAAGGTGGCAGATTCTAAGACGAGATGTTTCTAGGGGCAGGGTGGGTGGGTGGGTGGGTGGGGGTGGGGGATGCTGCACTGGCCGTCCTTTTCGCCTTTTCTCCAGCAAAAGAGCCGGAGGGATCTGGAAATCAAAACTCCTACTCTTCCTCTTGATTAACAGACCAAGATCCCCTACTCTGTTCTTTACTTAAAATAATGAACTGCTGCTTTTTGTTCCTGCTAGATTTTGAGGTGGTTCCCAGGGGTCCAGGAAAGGTATGAGATGATATCTTGCAAGCAACCTGAGTAACAGCAAAGTCTTTTTTTAATGCCCAGTTTGACCTTTAGTGCCCAGTTCTTTGGTCTGAAGAATTTTAAGTTGCCTGAGAGGAAAAACATTTGTCTAGATATGGAAACACAGTATTATAGGAACCAAGCAGAGCCCTCAGAGAGAGGATAGTAGCCCCCGTTGAAAACAACCAACTCTTTTTCTTGATTGGATGGGACTTTTTTAAGTCATGGATTCTTCCTTTTCCAACACATTTACGGCATGGTTTCTGTTCAGTCTCTTATTCTGCCCTCTTCTGACCAGTTTCTGTTGTTCACTTTGTCTTCCTGCTCTCCACAGTATCTCAGAATATTGGAAAAAGTGGTAGGAAAACAATTGCATAAGTCTAAATACTTTGTCTTTCTATCTTCAACCTTCCTTCAGCATTGATTTTGACAGCTGATCCCAGAAACTAAAATTCAACTTTTAATTATTACGAAATAACTCCAGGTTGACAATAAAAAGTCTTAGAATGCTCAGGAGAGGTTTTTCCTTTTTTCCTGTTCTGGACCAGGAGAAAACGAAGATGAGAAACTGAATGAAGTTATGCAGGAAGCTTGGAAGTATAACCGGGAATGTAAATTACTCAGAGACACCCTGCAGACTTTTAGCTGGAATGGTGAGTATCACAAGTCTGTTCAGGTGGATTAAGTCTCTCATCTCCCCTTACCCTGAAAAGGGCGCTTATGAAAACTGACAGCAATTAAGAGGGTTTTTGTTTTTTTTTAGGAAACCTAGTTTCCCCTCTGGTTGTGATTGTTACATGTAGCCCTCCACTTACAACGGTTTCTGTTTTTAGGCAGAGGGTTCACAGACAAAGTGGACCGGCTAAAACTGGCAGAAATAGTGAAGCAAGTTATTGAAGAGCAGACGGCTTCTCACGAGTTGCAGTAGCTGGAGCTGCTTGTTCTTATCCAGTCACACACACTCTCGCCCGTTTTTGTTTTTTTAAAGACCATTTTGTGAATTATCTGTTAACGCAGCCTTGCCCAACCGGGCGCCTTCCCAGATGTTCTGGTTTGGGATGATAACGGTGGAAAGCACCCGGCTGGGCAAGGCTGCTGTAAACTGTAAAAAGTATTTTTATGTAAATTAATAAGTCATAATTATTTCATTAAATTTCCACACAGCTTGAGAAATGCTGTATAGATGTAGATAATGAGAATCATTGGTACTGTAATATTTTTTTAAGAAACTCAGTTCCTCAAAATTATATATATATATATATATATATATATTATATATTACATGATTTTTACGTACCCCTTCATTCATGGTTTTAAATGGGGCAAATGGTTAACTGTGTTCACCTGAATATCCAGATTGAGGCAATCTCTCCAGCTGCCTGTCGTAGGGGGGTGTACCAGCTCAGTTCTGGGGTCTCTCTCTCGGCCTTCATCTCAATAAATTACTTGAAGAAACCAGCCAGAGGCGTATGGGCTACTTGGCTGCCTGCTGATTCAAGGCGGCCCTATAAAAAGTTGTGATTACTACAAAATAGCCCTGTGTTTCTGGATCTTGAGACTCTTTTTCTTGAACCCAGGGTTGCCTTTTCCTATTGCTTTGTACCGCGAAGTGAAGGAAGACAGAAATGGTTGCTTGTGGCTTTTCACCAGTTCAGCCTGTTTCTAGTGTTCTGACAACCGATTTTCTTTTGAAGCCTGGGGGGCAGCCCTACAGAACTACTTTGGCACCATTCCGTGTCCTGGGGCCGCTGAAATGCCAATCCAAGGTTCTACGTGGGCTTCTCATTGGCCACCACAATTCTGTGGTTTGCTATCTCTGGGGTAATGTGGTTCTTTTTTTATCCTTCCTTGCCCGGCTTCTGTTTCTGTTCTCTGGGCTCATCCCTCAAATGCTGTCTTGTGGACTTTGCACATTACGGCTGCTGGTTGCATCCCTGCAGTTTTTACTGAGAACCATTTGATGGGGAGGCCTGCAAAGTGTCTGGCTTTAGGTTTGGTTTTAGTCCCTTTAGTTTTTAACAGGAAGCACAGGAGGATTTTGCCGCCAGGAGGGCTGTTAGGGCTAAACTACATCTGGAAAGCTGGAATCTCTGTCTAGTGCTAGTGCAGTTGATAATCTCAAGACTTTACATCTGGTCTGCAGACATACAAAGAGAATGCATTGAGAAACGGGACGGGGAAATTTTCTTTGGAGATGCCCACAGGGATAAATGAAGCCACGCCAGAGAAGGAGCCTTTTAATCTGGAGGAACAAAGTCCTCGGCCAGAAAAAAAAACCCCTGCAGAAGTAGGAAGATGTTTTTCACCCTCTGCAGAAGGCCAAAGTGAGCTCACGTTTAGCACCACTTTGTCAATAATTTCCTGGTGTGATTAATTTCTTCAGTCAGCGAAGCAGAACACTCCGATTCTTCTGCACACAGAGCGTTTTCCCACCAAGGATGCCCGTGAGGTGGCATTTGGCTTTTGTGCAGCAAATGACATTCATGGCTTGGAAAATATTTCGTAATATTTTCCTTGAGGCTTCTGTTTCTCTGTTTCCTCTGGCTTGTGGGAAGTTTTAAAGGGTTGGAGTCTGACTCCTTTTTGTAGAAGTACTGTATCAAAACATACTTGTCCTTGCCTCAGTTTCCCCATCCACCAGCTGAGGAAGGATCGGAGATCCCAAGAATTCCCTGGTGGCCTATACTTTCTATGGGAAGGGGCTGGATCCACAAATAGCTGCTCCCAGAAGACGCCCCCCCCAACCAGTTTCATTTTTTGGATGCGGTCAAAAAATGAGACTGAAGATGAAATACTTTATTTAGTTTTATTTAATTTTTCTTTGACTATTCTGGGGAATTTTTTGAGATTATTTTTTACTTCTCTCTTTGCCTGCCACCATTACTCGTTTGAATGTGGCTCAGGGGCTGGGCTCTTTTGATCAATTATTCTTTGCATCTCTTGTATGTACTACTAATTCTACATAAAAGTAGGCCCTTGGAAGAAACGAGGTGTCTTTCTCTCCTAACAACATTGACAGCTCTGCGATGGGCCTCTGAGAAGCGCCTGTCTCAGTTTTTGCTGTCTCTGCTGAGTGGGCTAAAGAGGATAGGAATTATCTGCCAGGGTGGCTACTTGGTGGAATACGGCAGGAGGCGAAAGGATGGAAGTCGTGCCCCCCCCCCCCCGAATGATGATTCGGTTCTGACTTTCCCCCCTTGCGTTAGTTTTGCATGATGCTGTAAATACACTAGCTTTCCCCGACTTGGATGCCTCCAGATGTATTGGGGCTACAGCTCTCATAGTTGGGGGTTTGGTATTGTAGTCCAGTGGTTTTGGGGAGCCTCTGCTTTGGGAAGGTTGGTGTAGAGAATAGCTGTGGTCATCAGAAACCACTTTTCCTTTGTGAGGGAAAAAAGGGCATCTTTTATAAAAACACCTTGATGGTCCTGGAAATGGATTTTACTGGGCTTCCCTTATAAAGCTTTTCATATTCATCTCCATCTTGATTTCTTTCTTGTACCTGTGGAAGGAAAAATCAGCACTCTTGCTTATGATGGGCGAAACCCCTAGTGAGGTTGATCCTTAGAGACAGACTCCAGGAGAAAATGTTTTTGAGACCGGGAATGGTGTTGTGCATGTATGTTTTCAGCCACAGCGTAGCCAACCTTCCGCTCTTAGGTTCTGTCATGCCTTCCTCATCTTCCTTTTGCTTTCCTCACTTTTAAGCGTTTTGCTGTATCACTGTTTTGTTTTTCAAATCAGTATTATATGAATGTAAATATTATGCATTGGTGTACATAAAATAATTTTAGTAAAATTTATCAAAGTTTCTGTCTCAAGATTTTTTTAATGTCTTTGTCAACTAGTTTGGGGTGTTTTTTTTTTTTAAAGGTAACATCGGTTGGCATTTTTTTCTTTGCTGTCTTACACCATCAATTCTTTCAGAGTGAAATTGCAAGCTCAGATTGATTTTGCATTGCTTATCTGCATAAAATTTCTGCCCTTGAGCTCTGTTGGCTGGCTCCTTAGTCTAAGTCAAAAGACTGGACATGGTAGCTGTTTCTTCCCGGGTGAGTGCAGCGGATTCTCTTGCCTGGTGGCGCCTGTCTTTCAGTGTAAATTCTGTGCCAATTATGGAAGGTATGAAATAGATTTCCTGAGCCACATGAATAACAAGGAGCCAGCCCCTTTGATTATTTCATCTCATAAGGCCATGAAATAGCTAGAAGGGGTTGACTAGATCCTTAAGGACAGAACTGGAAATTAGAAAAATAACAAGCATACTATCCGATTTTAAATAAAAAGGGGAAATCCAGGGATAGCTGCTCCATGATTCAGTGCTGAACTTAGCTATTCAGTGACACTGGGAAGCCTCTTGTTGGAGGAGGTTAAATGGAATGTTCACATTTAAAGAGGCTGGAGAAACAGTTGCCCTCTGGAATCTTCCAACGGAGAAGACCCGTAGGAGGGAAATGGTGGTTGGATCGGTGGTGGGTTCATTCCTGGCTTGCCTCTTGGCTACTGTGATCTTTACAAGGTTCATCCAGAACAACTGAGAAGAGGAAGGATCCAAAGCTCTTGAGATGTCCCCTCTTTTCCTGCTGTCCTCTCCGTTTTAGCTCTCTTCGTTAAATAAAGATGGCCACAGGGCCAGAAAGCGGACCTGCCTGAAGAATCTTGATGGCTCAAGCAAGTGATGGTGATAGCCATTGTTTTTTGGGGCATCGATGAACTGAAGTAAGCTCTCACAAAATTAACGGACTCACAGAAAACAAACAAACCCTTGACTTTTTTCCATTGGACGTCCACATCAATCTCACCTCCGCTCCAAGCTAAGCATGTGTGAAACACAACACAGCTGAATCATGACAAATGCAGGTAGACATCTTAGGTGCTGTTTTTTCCTCCCATTGGCAACCTGCATTGTGTTGGTGGTCTTTACCTTTTCCACCGTCCATTGCAGCTCATTGCTTCCTCCAGCATATCCCTCTTATGAGGTGATAATCCCACAACGGTTAGCAGCCCAAGGAGTGAAGACAAAGAAGGATGAAATATCTTACATCATCAAGGCAGCAGCAAGGGATTACATCATCCGGCTCAAACCCTCAAAGCATTTGCTGGCTAAAAACTTCCCAATCTTCACATATAATTCGAAGGGGGAACGCGTTGAGAGCCATCCCAACGTGCCAACTGAATGCTACTATCAAGGTTACATTGAAGGTATCGTTGATTCGCTTGCAGTTCTTAGGACCTGCCTTGGTCTCACTGGTTTGTTGAAAATTGGTGCGAGAGTGTACGGTATTGAGCCTCTGCAGAATTCCCCTGCCTTTCAACACCTTCTCTACCCCTCCGAAGTATCACAGCCTATTTTCTCATCATACAAAACGGGAGTGGGAAGAACAAAGCACCAAGCAAAAAATCTGCGGAACAGACAAACCAGAGCGATATACAATTATCTCCAGTATGAAGATTTCCCCAAATATATTGAACTGTATATTGTAGTGGACAAAAACGTATTTGCCCAAGAAGCAAATAATGTTAGCAGAGTGCAAACTGTAGTGTTGGATCTGGTGAACATTGCAGATGCCACCTTTGAGGCTCTCAAGACAAACATTGTTCTAGTTGGACTTGAGATCTGGACTGAAAAGAACTTAATAGATATTTCTACAGATATCACAGAAGTTCTTCAAAGATTCAATAAGTGGAGAATAACCAGCTCGGTCAACAGGACAGCGTATGACACAGCCTTCTTGTTCCTTCAACAGGCTTTTAAAAATGTCTTCGGAAAGTCCTATCACTCTGCTATTTGTGAGCCCCATTTTTCAGCAGGAGTCCAAGTCTACTTCCAGAACGAGGCGGCCCGCTTCGCAAGGGGATTTTCTCATGAGTTGGCCTCTCATATTGGATTGGATCACGACGGCTCCGACTGTGTCTGTGGCAACGCTGAAAGCTGCATTATGCACACGTACCACGCCTCTGTTAACCGGTTCAGTAACTGCAGCATTTTGAATTTCTTAGAACTTCACGAACAGGGTCTCTTGGATTGCTTGCTAAATGTTCCTAAGATACATTCCAGATTTCAGCATTGTGGGAACGGGGTTCTGGATATGGGCGAAGAGTGTGATTGCGGGGGACCAACCACGTGCGTACATGATCCTTGCTGCAGTTCTGATTGTCGTTTGAAGACAAATGTCTTTTGTGGGGCAGGACAGTGTTGCCGAAAATGTATGCTTGTTCCCAAAGGAGAAGTCTGTCGGGCTAAAGTCAGCGAATGTGATCTCCCTGAATACTGTAATGGTAAATCCGCACAGTGCCCCAAGGACTTGTATGTGCAGGACGGAACACCCTGCAGCAAATATTCTTCTTACTGTTACAAAAAGAGGTGCTGGAATCACGATTTCTTGTGCCACAGAATCTTTAAAGGACAATCCAAAACAGCTCCGGAGAGTTGCTACCTCGGTCTGAACACCCTCGGAACTCCCTACGGCAACTGTGGCAGTGATCCTTCCACGAAGGAATATTTGAAATGCCATCCCAAGGACAGTATGTGTGGGAGAATACACTGTGTAAATGTGAAATCTATGCCTGACGTGAACGATATGGTGGTCCATAAGAATTTAGTGCGGGGAACGCTCTGCTGGAGCGTTTCGCATCCTGGCGAAATCCATCACCAGGACATTGGGACTGTTCCTAATGGCATCGTGTGTGACCCGTACAAACTGTGCATCAATCGCACCTGCATCTCCAAAGCCCTACTTAACTCGAGCTGCGACCCACGGAAAACCTGCCAAAGCAGAGGTGTTTGCAACAACCTTCACAAATGCCACTGCAACAGTGGATGGGCCCCTCCGAACTGCAATCATTGGGGTGCTGGAGGGAGCATTGATGGAGGGTTTCCTGTGGTCGCCTGGGGCAACTCCTTAGCCAAGTACGTTCTGGGAACTGTTATTCCTTTTTCCATGTTAATTATCGCTGCTATTCTTGTGGTCCTTCCGAAAGTGCGGGAACTCCTGGGACCGGTTTTCAGGTGGTGGAAAACCTCCACGAAGAAAGCACTGAATCACCCCCAAAATACAGACACCGAGGTAAGGCTGCCAGTTGGGGCTCCCTAGAAAGCCCACAGAAATTCGCTCCAAAAATTATCTTCTGTAATTTCTTGCAACATCTAATAATCATAAAATCAGCAGTGGGTCATTGTTCAAATAATACTCAGAACTTTCCAAGATGGAAAAGAGCACTGAGAGCAAAAACCGAATGGCTGTGCTAAGGTAGTCTAGGTCGCCGCAAAACATCAAATCGAATGCCATACTCTCCACTATTGGGAAAGGGAAAGGGGGTGAGGGCAAGGATTAAAATCACTTACAGATCAAACTTGTGAATTTGCCAGCTAAACAATGTCTCTTCTTAAACGTCTCAGAATGTCAGGAAGTGCGGGAGGCAGGAATTTATTCCGTATGACTCCATAGAGGTTTGTGAAGAATAGATCATCTGTTCTCGGTTAGGAAAGGAATAAGATGGGCTCCAGCAAAATTCCCATTCCTTGGGTGCCACCAAAAGAAGATCTAACTCTAATCATGCTGGCTAAGATCATCTATTCAGTGTACTCGTCTCTGCATTGAGGGTGAAGGGATCTTAGGGTGGATTGGAAAGGATTCCTGGGACACCTTGAAAAAGGAAAATAAAATTGTGCAGCTGAGCTTTTTCAGTTTTGACGGGGGTTTTAGGGTGGGGGGGGATTTTTGGAAGCTATGACATTGGTGTCAGTTGTGATCAACAGGGGACATTATTTCTGTGTAGAATTTTTTGTAGGTGTTAAAACAGTAGTAAGATAAGGAAAGTGTGCTTTTTAGCAATCCTGGAATCTAAACGAACAGAAATCCACCCATACGCTTGCTTTTATGTTTTACTGTTTGGCAGGAAGCTGTAAAATATTCCACCAGCAGCACTGAAATAAAAGGATAATTTCCAGGGTGGTCACACCACACTGCAGCCATTCCAGATCTCAGTGATGCTGTGTCCTGTTCTTTGGGAAATCCTGGGAAAACTGTCTCATGGGGAAAATATGATACAATCTAAAAAGTCAGTCCTCTCCACCCTATCCAATTTTCATTTCCCTCAAATAAATAGTGATTATTTAAATTTAAAGAGTCTTTCAGTTTCTTCTTGCCCAATTGCACTTTAATTCTCTCAAAGTTCTTCCAAGCTCTCTCTTTAAGTTCACCCATCTGCCACTGACTCGTTTTGACAGCCATATTTTCTCAGAGAGGCTGTGAATGAGCTAGCTTCAGGGCCATGGGTTCAACCTCCTCTGTGCAGGATCTAAAAAGTCTAGCTGGCATTGCTGAGAAAAGAGCCTCGTGGCACGACAGGGGTGGAAGGAGAGAGACCAAATGGTCCATTTCCCGTTCATAACACTGTCATTGTTGAAGGAGAAGGGGGCTTAGCCACTGTCTGGATACGGGCTGGGAGTGTGCTGGCATAGAACCTCTTCTGGGAACGCAGGAGGGGCGTCTGGGTGTTGACGTCACGGCAAGCCTTGCGTTTCACACAGTGGAACATGTGCTGAGTCCAGCCGTAAACCACACAGTTCAGGAACCCCTGGGAAGATGCGGTCAGGGCCTGAGTGGAGAAGGGAAGATGCTCAAGTGAGGTGGCTGCAATCAGGAGTTGTCTGGGGCAGTCAGGAAGAAGCAACAAAGAGACCAAAATTCCCACTAAAAGTTAGTCACCCAACCAGCATTGGGCAATGAGTTCTGCACACGAAGAGAAGGTGCCCCGTGGGCTCTTCTGGGTGTGCACGGCTGAAGAGATGCTTACCTCTAGAATATAAAGGGCCATGTAAACACTGGCGTTGTCCATACGTGCCAGCTTGACTATAGCAAGGATAAAGGCTGTAGGTGGAAGAAACAGGAGAAGATCAGTAACATGGATGGTATGACTAGCAACCACATCTCTGCATATATTATTTTTTTTAATAATTCACTTTTGATGGGTCCTGGCCTCCAATAAGTGGCTATCTGGAGGAACCCACTTCCAAACAGACATGTGGAGGGCTGTCTCTTTGCCAGGAAGCAACGTTCCTTGGTCTTCCCTTACCTGGCCCCCAGCAGCAGAAAAATACCACGGGGTACAGAATCACGGCTTGCTCGACCACCTTCAGCATCGCCCACTGTTGATCACCGACGTAGCCCATCGAGTTCACAAACCGCTTGTACAAGGTCCTGGCTCGGATGAGCAAGCTCTAAAGAAGGAGCAAGGGTCGACACAAGGCCTGAGCGACCTGCTCGTGCCTGAAGGAGGAGAGTGTGGGAGGGAGGAAGCTGGGATGGGATTCCTGCTTCACTTTGAACCCTTGGGAGGAACTGAATATAGGTTTATTCATTCCTCCAGGCCATGGGTAACTTAACCATGGTTTGTTGGTTAAACTACACCTGACTGAGCTTGCACAAGACAACAAAGCCTAAACCATGGCTTCCAAACCACCGAGTTAGTTTCCACATCGCTTTAAGCCAAAACTAAGTCATGTATTATAAGGGCTTGTGTGAATCAGGCCACTGACAGCCTCTCTTGCTCTAATTTATCCCAAAGTCCTCGCATAACTAAAATCAGCAACCAGCCAATCTAAGAGGTGCCTGGCCAGCAATTCAAGAGTTTCTATTGTTTTGCCTTGGATTTTCCCTCCAGAGAATCTGTGCTTATTCTGAAGTTCATCTGTTTACCATTAGGGAACAAAAACAAGCTCAGATATATTCGAGAAGCTAGACTCCGGGGTGTGGAAACTCAGTTCCACATGTGGTCAGAGTGTGATGCATTAAATCGGTGTTATGAAACTGTTTGCTCGAACTTGCAAGGAATGCAGCAGCAGTTGGAAGACAGCAAAGGTTAAGCATCAGGGTTGGGAAAAGAAGTGTGATTTGTGGGCTTCTCAACTGAAAGCAGGTACACCTCTCCTGCACTTCCCCCTCCAGTAAGTGCTGAAGGGCTTTCAGCAAGAGGAGGAGATGCACCTCTTGGGGTGCTTCTTACCAGAATTGCAAGGAAGCTGACTACAAACGAGACCAGGAAAACTCCAGTGCTGTACAAACACAACGCGGCGCAGGTGACCTGCTGAGAGCTGGCGCTGAGCACGTTTCCCATGTGCAACAGGAGGCACCTGTGGGCCAAAGGGAAGCAGAGGAGTGAGCCCGGGAGGTGGGGTGCGTCGCTGAAGGGTCAGGCTGGGTCCAAACCTCTTCTGAAAAGAAAGGCTGGTTCCGCTAAGAGGCCTCTGGGAACCCTTGGCCACCGTAGGACAAAGCCTCAGCTCAGGTAGCTGCCCTCCCTGGCTTTCCATGCTCGGCAAAGGGTACTGTATTCAGGTTGTCCTACCCGTGTTCTGAGGTGACGTTCTGAGAACACTGAAAGTAGTTGCCGAGTCCCAAAACGGGCACCATCAGGAGGACCGGGATGAGACTGGAAGGGAAAAGAGAGGTCAAGAACCCCCAGAGAAGAGTCCGGCTCACCTTCCAGGGAGCTGCACTCACTGGCCCAAATAGCAAGGGTCTGGCCCTATCAAACTGGGGAGCTCACCCCGGTTTCTCCAAGTGAGGTAGCAAGATCCACTGCCTCCCCTCCCTCCCCCCGACCCCATTTCCTCCGAATCGAGCGGCATTGGGGAGATGAATCTTACCTAGAGGAAATGATGGCTATTCGGCCCAGGTGATTTGAATAGCTCAACATCTACGAAAGGAGGAAAGGGGAGACACCAGGATTTAGCTCCACAATTTGAAGTTTGTGCTGAAGATTCAGGAGTTACAACTTGGAATGGATCTTTTTTTTAAAAAAAAGCGGATGCGGGAAAGGGGAAATAAAACGTGTACAGATACTTCCATGAAATTGTTTGGGGAGGGGGGGGGACTCTTAAAAATTTAGCATTTAAGCATGGGGGATTGTTGGTGTGTTAGTTTCAAATGAGACTGTGCTTACAACAATGAAATTTAAAACCTTGAAGGTGAACCAGGGTTGGACCAATCGAGGTTTAATTCTCTACCTGGTACATCCTGCACATATTGATGTGTAATTTATTTCACTGGCATGCGCGCATGCATCCACACACAGAGGGAGAAATATCCTTCTTTCCTGCAAACAGCATATTCTAATCTTATGACACATTTCTTCAAGCCCTTAAAGCAGGGGTGTCAAACTCGCAATGTCGTGTGACGTGTCGCGACGTATCGTGACTTTTTTCCCATTGCCGGCAATGGGGTGGGCGCGGTTTCGGCATGACGCATCCGGACCGCAAGCTGGCAGTTTGACACCCCTGCCTTAAAGGGTGGAGTTTTGAAATAATGCTGGAATTGACTAGATGGTTGAAGTGACCTCACAAGGATTGTCTGGGGACAGGATGTGCTGTTCCAGGATGAGTTCTGTCCTTCTGGTGAAGTGGGTGGCAATGGAGACTAGACTAACACATCTGCCCCTCCTGCCACGCTTTCTCTTCAAATTCATAAGGGCTTCCTGGCACAAGCATTATTCCAAACAAACATCAGCAATTAGCCAGGGTTTTCAAAGGGCGTGGCAAGCTCTTTCTTTGAGCCCCTGCCTAGAGGCTGGCCCTGACGGTTGAGAAGGTCTGTGGTGCTTGAAAGGGTTTCCACTGGAGATTTCAAAATGTTTTTGAAAGAATTAAAAAAAGTGATTGAGAGTCCATTCTGTCTAGGACACATACTGTTTTCCTTGGTTCTGCTCTCCTCTTGATCAAGCAGGCATTGACGAAGGCCTCGTACAACCCACAAAACCTGCTGATCCTGTTCAGGTAGGAGCCAAAGTGGAAGCAGGAAGGGTGTGGCCTTCTCTGGAGTAAATCGAAGGCCCTCCAAATCTCAAAGGCCTCCACACCAGAGTCATCATTTCAACTGGATTCAATTTCTTGGATTTTCATGCAATTCAGTCAGCTTTGGTCCTGCCCTTGTTGGCTTCTGCCTGGCTCAGCCTAATTGTTGGAGTTTGTCCTCCAGCACACCCTGTGACGTCCACAGGTACAAGGTGAGCAGATCTCAAGCCCTTCCTTCCCACCATCACAAACATGCTTTTGTGCTCCTCTTATTCTCACCCTACCAGGCATCTTCCTTCCTTAAACCTTGTTAAGAACTTCTTCCATCTTCTGGAATCAGCCGTGTTCTTCTACCCTAGCCTTCAGACCTTCCAAAGTCAGCAATAAAGCCCATGCTGAAAAGATGCTCAATAGCTATCTATTGAGCTGGAAAACACAGGTTGGGTGAGAAATGCCCCACACCCACCTAATTCACGTCCCCTGTGACCCACGGGATTTTAAGTGTTTATTGGGGAGCAACAGAACTTGAACCGAGGGGAGTTAACTAGGTCCCTGAGTCCTTATTTTCCAGATTGAACCACCAACATCAGGCTGTGAGGCTCACAGGTGGAAAACCCCAAGTTCTGCCCTGTTCAATGGTCCATGGCCTTTAGCTCTCACTCAGAGGCCAATGCAATGATTTTCTAAAGACAACTATAACATGGTGCCTCTGGCTACCTGTTATGGCCATCTGTCCCTCAATTATATTTCTAAGTATGCAAAAATGCAACCAGGTTTCTAACTCAACCCATTTGGCTATCTTGCTGTTCTTCAGACAGCATATAAATATATTTTGGCTTCATTTGCAATGCACTTGGGGTCCAAATCATGCTTGGGTTTTTAAGCAGAGACGGGAACCGGCTTAGAGATATTCAAGTCACCATGAAAGCGCCATTTACCTGCGGCCTCTGGCTGTGTAAGTGCTGCTTGAATTTCTCTTTCAAATCCATGTAAAGCTGCCAAGTGTAATTAATTGTGTACAGAAAAGAGGCGACATAGAAGATCTGGAGAAGCAAAACAAACAAACAAGAACAAAGACTGTTGGTCCTCCGAATTTGCCTTTGGAAATCTGGAATAATTTGAGAACTGAACATGGCTGTTGGTTGAAGGGGGAGGAGGTAAGGAGGGGATGGCCAGGGGTGGCCCCTGTGCCTGTACACCCCCCCCCAGCTTCCTCTCCAACCTCCTCTATATTTCTGCTGTTGAAAGTAACCTTTTGCAGCTTTGATTTTGTCACTGAATTAAAATCCAAAAACAGCAACTATCACTGTACAAAGAGAGCAATTTAGGATGTGCCTCCACTTCTGGGTGTGGTTCTGTCCTTTTATATATTTGCACACAATTTGTATGTAGGGCTGTGATTTTCTGACTTTGTCACCAAGGATAAACAGTTCCAGAAGGAGCTGACAACCCCCCCCCCCCACTAAAGGCATATGTGAAGTTGGTTTTTCCATTTCAGATGGGAAGACTCACAGAAACAGGAAGGTGTAATTTCCTGGCAGGGCTGATGAAACGTGAAGTAGCGGTCCAAAATAACAAAACAAAATCACAACTTTTGCACATTCATTCTCCCGCGGTAAACAGTTGCTGGTGTTATTTTGTTTTTTAAAGGAAGCCTAATTCAGGAGAGCTATCCCAATGCATACGTAGTTTTTTCTGTGCTTAAAAGGATCCCAGAATGAACAAAGTCCTAAGACATCATTGCAGCCCCTCCCTTCCAGTTTCCACTCTGTTTTTCATCCACTAAATGTGGAAAATGTTGGATTTGTTTGTCCTATCAAGGTTAGTTTGTTACATAAATCATATTCTACAAGATTGACGAAACAAAATCTAATCCAGGAAAGCAAACGTTATCTGCAATAATACTGGGACATTTTATAAATAAGTATGCTTAAAATACCCCATAAAAACATCATAATGGTATACTTTATCTTCCCCAACCTTGTTTTGTGGTTTGTGTCCCCAGACAGCACACAAAACATGTTGGAAGAGAGTGAGGTTGGTCAAACTGAGTTAAATCTTTTTGCTGCTCTGATCTGTCCAGTAGATTTAGGGGTTAAGCAGGTCTTTGCTAACCCAAGTGACTGCCTCATTGCCTGATCATTAATATTTGCAAATGGATTTTGTATCTTGAGAGCTTTTCAAGTTCTCCAATACACCTGCCAAGACACACATGTTGTGAAACAGGCAAACACCAACTTCTCTTGAGAGGCAGCCAAAGGTAAACATTCAAAGGGATCAATACTCGAGAGGAACTTTGCTGTTTATTACACTGCTAATTGGCACAATAATCAACATTATGGGTAGATTACGGGACAGATTATAAAGCCATTTAACAAACAGGAGGAGGAAAAGCAACCAAACAGCACTAAATAAACAAGATTCCTGGTGGTTTGGAATCGCCTTTCTAAGAACAGGACCATTAAATGGTAACCTGGCCTCAAGAGGATAATCTTGGACCCAAACGTGCCTCACGAGCAAAGAAAAATGCACAACAGTGAGGAGAGGGATGCAAAAAAAGAGTTGGTAGCTTTGTAAGAAGCTGGCACTGTCATAATAGAGCAAAGAAAAAAAGGTTACTAATAATACAGGGTTTTTATATATCCAATAGTCAAATTAAAAGGGAAACACACAACTTTCTCTAATAGGCTCCCGTTCTGTTTGGGCTGCAAACCCCAGAATTTCCAGACCTTAGGCATGCTGGCTGAGAATTCTGGAGTCTTATTCCAACTCAGAAAAGTTACCGAGAAACTTCCAGAGAAAATTTTGCCTCTCCGCTCTGTATGTTCTTGATGTCGTTAACTTTAGTTTCTCTAAAGCTTTTACCCTGTCAACATGGCACGTCAACCCCAACCAACGCTCATCCAGCACAAAGACTGAGCAATTGGCAGCAGATGGAAGCAAGCAACTGGATTGCCTCTTCCCTATGCGGCTAGCCCACCAGCCCACACTGTATCGCACAGAGACCCCCTTTGGAGCCCACTTCCAAATTACACACTTTCCACCCCACCAAGGAGCTGGAGATCAACTTAGGTTTCACCTGTCCGGTGGCTTGCAAGTTGTAGCAAGTGTTGCCTTCTCCACTTGGGTGGGAGGGTTCTCTGCTATACAGAAGGGCCCCCGTGAGCCAGCACAACCCCAGAAAGAGATCGGAGAGGCTCAGGTAGACAAGAGGCCGCACCTGTGGAAGGATGAAAGCAACCATCACTCTGGTGATCCTTAGCCTTGCGTTCGGACAAAAATTGGAGATCTAAGGATGGATGGAAATGATGATCTGACCGTCTTGAGTTTCTCTTTCTCACGGCAAAGAGAATTGACCACACGCTGTCAACTCTAGAATGGGAAAGTGATTTCTTCCTCAGCTGTCTCATATCCAAATATACTGTCTCAGTTCAAAGTGTGTATTAGTAGAAGAGAGTGATAGGGAATAAATAAAACTGCTACTCTGCTATCCTAAAGTTGTCAGGATTCAAAAATACTGAGATGATAGATGATAGACAGACAGACAGACAGACAGACAGACAGATTTATTTATTTGGTGCTGCAAATTGGTGGTTATACTAGCTGGGCTGTAGGGCAACTGTAGATGTTTGGTGAACTTAAAGTAAATTATGGTTCAACCACCCAGCTTCTAATGTTAATATTTGTTTAATAACAAAGTGGAAAGGTATTTGAACACTGCAAACATTCCTTATGAAGCTCACTGCTCCTCCCCACTTAGTTCAGAAGGCACCATCTTGCTTACGGCCTTTCATCAGCAAAAGAATTTCCCTTACCTCGGGGGACCTGGCGCTGTTCTGGAATATGGTGTAGCCGATAATTGAGCTCGACCCCATGATGCTGTGGAAAGAAGGGGCAGATTGGCGGACTTAAAAGTTGCTAGCTTTGATATGTTTTTAGAGCTCATATGAGCCCAGCAAATTCCCGCTTAATAAACACAACACACACATTTTATTGCAACAAATGCAAAGTCAATTTAGTCCAAGAATGACTGGAAATAAAGACAAGAATGACCAACAAAAGCAAATAAACCATATAAATCCATGGCATTTTGCAATCCCAGAAAAGGGAGACATATACCTGGTAGCCCCTCCTAAAACCCCCAACCAGGTTATTTCCTGGCTGATCTCCTGGGAGATTCCCTTTTAGTCCCAGGATGTCTTAAGAGGGAAGGCTGCACGAAATACCTCAAAGTAGCCATGACAGCTTGGATCCAGTGGATGATGGCGAAAAACTAGGTGGGGAAAAGAGCGAAATTAGATAAGGCACATCCTTGCAAACAAGGCTGTTTGCAGGTTGCTTACCTGAGATCCTCTGGATGGATGCAGCCCACACTTGAAGTTGCGATGGGCAGGCCTTTTAGTCCCCCTCTGGGCATCTTTCTTTCCTTCCTCTGCCCAGCCAGGGCTCTTTGGAGCATCAGGAAGTATTTTCCATCTCTTTTTATTTTTTTATTCAGCATATCTCTATACCGCCCATCTTTTACCCAACCTGTGACCCTAGTATTCTTTGCACCCCAGACCTGGAACTGACCATCTCTTCTCAGGAATGACTGCAGCCAACTTATAGCAAGCTGGGATACTATGCAAAGGTAAGGAAATTGACCTCAGGATTCTGTGAAGTCTCTACCCCAGTGTTTCTCAACCTCAGGCAGTCTGTGATGTGTGTACTTCAACTCCCAGAAAGGAAGAAAATCTATCTGCTAAGAAAGGGAGGGAGGGAGGGAGGGAAGGAAACCTATCTGCTAGAGCATCTCTACAGGTTCTTCTTTGACTCACCTGAACCCTCTCCAAATCCTGAACAGCAGCCCCAGCGGCAAAGGAGCCCATGCTGGCCAGCCAAGCAAGGAGCTGCAGGCAGCAGCGACCGGGACCAGCCGTGGGCAGGCAGCTAGCCGACTGCCCATCCGGCTGCCTGCCTGCCCACCTTCCTCTTAGCTCCACCTCGTTGGTCCCGCCCCAGTTGCCAGCAGCGGATGGTGGGAGGCAGAGCAGGCTGGACTGAGTGGTCCAGCAGCCCGGTCTGTTTCCAAGAGGGAAAGAGGAGAGGAAAGAAAGAAAAAGATAAAATTGGAAGGCTGGAGATGAGGGAGGGAGAGAGAGAAAGAACCAAAACCAGAGCAGGGATGCAAAAGGAAATAAAACAGAAGATATGTGGTGGGGGGGGAAGGGACCCCTTTTTCAGCTGGTCTAGGTCCCGGCAGCTCCAGGCTCTTTGCTCAAGACACTCCAATTATTTTGACAGAATTAGCCAGGAAAGAGGCTTCCTGTCCCCCCCCCTTTTTTAATTACGGTACTTTCCTCTGGAAGAGTAAGCTCCCAAGGCGTGTCTAGGGAGGGGTTTCCCCACCCCAATTTAAATCCTGGTTTAAGCTAGCCCCTCCAGGCAGCCAGCACAGGGAACTGCAGCTCTCGTGAAGCAGATGCCTTTTAATAAAACCTGAGAGTCTGAAGAGCTGCTACCAAATTCTCCATCTGGGGCTACTCCAGTGTAACTCAGCAGTCCTGCAGTTTCCACTAGAGAGTAAAACAGCAGCTCCATCTACTGACGGGGAAAGGAAGCCCACAACCACTTTGAATGCCCCACAAAGAGACAGTTTATGGGTCAGGGATCGTTTGTGAGAGCGAATTGAAAAGCTGGATCTCTTCTCCCTCTACTGATCTGAACCCGCAGAAGACCACCCAAAACAAAACACGCAACTCCTTTCAAACTGGGTGTGGGATGAGGTTTCTGGCTGGGGAATTCTGGGAGTTGAAGTCCACAAACCTTAAAGTAGCCAAGGTTGGACACCCCTGGTCTAAACCACGGGAAAACCCACCTAGCTTCAGATAAACCACGTTTCCCTTGCTGGCTACACAGTCCCCGAGTCTTGAACTGACTGGCTGGCTGGCTTGAGCCTATAGTGGAAGGATTACCTTCATGACCTCCTTTGCGAGCTTTACCGAGGAGGTGCTGAGTTGGATAACCAGACCAATCGTTCCCAGCCAGCATGGGAGTTGCCGTCCAAGGCACCTGGAAGGCAAAGGTGAGGAAATGCTTGGTTAAGACGGCCGCTTTGCAGGGGGAGACAGAAGGGCACCAGCTAAGGCAGCTTGTGCCCTGGACTGGGCGCCCCATCGCCATCTGTGTTGGTGCCTGGCAAGCAAACGGTGGTTAACCACTGAAACGCAGCCTCTGAAGAGCGTGGAGGCTTCCCTTGAGAGACAAACAAGCCCGTTGGGGGAATTCCAGCCACTTGGGCTGCTTTGGGGCCCAGGGAGGAATTTAGACTGTCAGCCAAGGAGGGGGCTGCTCTTAAGAGCGGCCTTTGGCTGCCACTTGGCTGCTTTGAAGTGGAAAGAAATGCACAGAAAAGGGCCTTTGTCCCATTCCAGAAAAAACGCACACCAAGGGTGCAATTATCAGAGATCTGTGACAGTTGCGCCTTCTTAACTGTGGTGTTCTCCTATTTCACTGCGGCATTTATTTGAAAACTCCCGATGAAGGGTGCTATCGACCAGCTTTCCCTAACCCAGCACACTCTAAACGCGGCTAAAGGGAAGAGCAGGAAGTTTTTAAAATTAATTTTAATTAAAAAATGGTCCAAAAATTGTTTGATGGGTATAATGTTTCTGACACTATTGGGCAATACATTTAAACACCTGCCCTGCCCTCTTTTTTTAATTAAACACTGTAAGAGGGTTCATACAAAGCCAACGCTCATCTAACCATTGCACAAGCAGGTTCAGCTAATATCCCAGACTGACGCTGGAAAATAGCTTACTTTTTGGAATATATTGGGCTCTTTGAACCCAAAGAGGGAGGAATGGTGCTCCCTAGATCAGGCACTGCCTTATTTAATAAAGCAGAGCTAGAAGAAAAATAAAATGGTAGTGCTTAAAACATTTCCCTGCTCCCAGTTCCAACTGGTATTGACAATTCTTTCCTTCCAGCTTCAAGACCCCAAGAAGTTGACTTGTCGATGGAAACGTTCTGAAAGACTTCAGGTTATTAGAGGTAGCACAGAATGGAACTGGGCACAGAAATTAGGTTTTTAAGAATCTTGAGCTGTGATATAAGTTCCTAAATTTTGTGATGAAGGAAGGATTGCAAATGTTTTATTTAGCAAAGCTTGGTAGAACTAGGTGTCCTTTGAAGAATGAAGTCTGAGAGTCTGATTTGCTTAGATTTGGCTTAGCATGTTGTGTGAATTCAAACTATTGCAAAGTATTCAATAAAGCAAGGTTAGTTATATTATGACTTGTCCCAACCGCTTTTGTCTCGGCTGTTAGAAAGGAGGCAACTGGACATTTACATTTTCCTGATCAAAAAAACCTTGTGGTTTTTCTCATACAGTTGTGTGTTTGTGTGCATGTGGGCTTGTGTGTGATTCAAGACAGAGTTGCTAAATAAAGGGTCGAAAGATATAAATCCCCATACTGGCAATCTCAAATGCAACTTTAAATGTCGAACACAATTTCATTTCTTAGAAGCTCAACCACGAGGGTTCATTTGATTAAGAAAGTTGTGATAAAAGAGAAAAATGCCTTTACGCGTTTGTTTCCCCAGTAACTTTTATTAGCAAATTAAGTACCTTTTCCATAAAACTGATTTCGGTGAATACTGGTCAGTAAGAGACAGGTGTAGCTTTGACTTCACTTTCTCTAATAAATTTCCCTTGGACCAAATGGTGCTCCACACACAAAAACCACCCAGTGCTAACCCCGTTTCTTGCATGCTCAAATTCCTCTCAATGGAGTGGGGTTATTGGACTTCATGGTTGTCTCTGAAATTTCCCCCTGCTGAAGTTGGGTGTGTTCTGTCCCCAATAATGGGGTGGGTAGGGGGCTTTTAAAAGGGCTTTGCAACCTCTTTGAAGCAGCAAGGGGAAGTTTTTGCCTGCTTAAAGGAGCACCAGTTGGGACCTCACCCCATGTTATATACCACCTTCACCTGCCCTGTTAAAGTTCTTCTTTCTCATTGTTCGACTTCTTTTGGAAGGAAGACAGGATGTTTAAGCGCTTCGAGAATTCCTCTTTCTTCCCGTCGCTCATCTTGTTCTCATCTATCAGCTTGGTGATCCGGGAGATCTCGTTGGGGATGAACTGGTCCCCCTGGGCAAGGATTTTGCCCATGATTTTGATGTATTGCTCGGCGGATTTGCGTTCGCTCTCTTTGGCCTTGGCCAAATGCTCTTGGCCCTCTTCCAGGAGAGCCTGGCGATGCTCAGGATCTTGGGCGGCACTTACAAATTTGCTGGCCAAGGCATCGAATATTTTCAGGCAACCTGGCATCCCCATGTAGATCCCTCGGAGTTTCAGCCAACGCTGGAGAGCACTGGCCTTAACCTGACCATCGTAAGGCAAGGGGTTCTCCAGGTCACCATCTTGGAACAAGTAGAAAACTGGATAGGAGTCTTTATCCAGTTTGTATTTTTCCCCCAACTCCATGTTCTGCTTGTCACCATAATCTGTAAAGAAAAGCAATATAAACTCAGGTAGGAGAATAACTAGTTAGTGGGTTTGCTGGTCATTGTTCACCGCAGATGTGATTAACCAGGAGTCACTTTATCGGAGAAATGGGTAGCATATAAATTTAATTAATCAATCAATCAATCAATAAGAGTGCTTAAGTGACTTTCACAAGTCCAAACTGAAGAAATTTCTAAACAGAAATTTTAAGTTCTGTTTGAGTGGGTTGATTAAACTATTACCGTAACTTTCATAATATAAAGGAACATTCAATCATTTGAAGGATGAAAATATGCAGCCGGTAGAACCCCAAAATTTTAAAGCCTTGAGGTCTAGCAGCTTGTTCCTTGCAAAGCACATCCTGGCTAAAAGCACGAGACCAAAAAGTGCAGCCCTGCAGGAGAATTCAAACTCTCTATTTCCTTCACCCTCTTTGTGCTATCATGTTGATTGTCCTGGGGTGGAAAGAAACAGCAGGTGTCATTTTAAAAGAGGGACAGGAGGGGAATTTCCATTTCTAAAATGGTAACAGAGAGAGGCCCATTTTAGAAATGAAGATCGAAAGTTGAACTTTTGGAAAATCTTGTGGTTCCACTGAGACGACCCAGGTCTCATTATAGGCCAGGAGGAAAAATGGTATTAGATCTGTGAGGGTATTTGCAACCCTGCACCCAAAATCTTGTAATGGCTGAAGGCTCAGTGGTTAGAGCTGATTCAGAGGCTACATCTGGAAAGTACCAGACTGAGCACATGACAATTAAGTAAATCCAGAGAGTTTTGTTTATATGAGAGACAGTATGGTCTAGTGGTTACGGCACCAGGCTAAAAAGCAGGAGATTGTGAGTTCTAGTACTGCCTTAGCCATGAAAGGCAGCTGGGTGACCTTAAGCCAGTTCCCCCCCTTTCAGCCCAGCCCACCTCACAGGGTTGTCGTTGTGCAGAATATGAGCAGGAGGAAAGTATGTTGGACATGTTTGCCGCCTTGACTTATTTCTCAAAATAATAAAGGCGAGATACAAATATATATTAAAAATCCTGCCTTTATTATTTTGATAAATAACTCAAGACAGCTAACATATCCAATACAGTACCCAAATATAGCATGAATCTTATTTCTTAAAACTGCACGACCATTTTAAGAAATAAATAGATCTTCCTCATCATCTCAAAGCCAACCTCTGGACCTCAGGTAGGGACCACCTAGACAGAGCCCCATCTCACCTGAGATCCCCACCTCAGCCACCAGCAGGTCGCTGCTGGACTCCGAGCTCTCAGCCACCTTTTTGAACTCATCCTGCTTCTCCCCGTAAGGGTACTGGGTGTCGAATTTCACCAGGACGTACTTGTGCTTTGGGATCACCTGTGGAAAGAGCAACACAAGCCAGGCTGGAGCCCCCCCCCCTGCAGAAGGACCAGCTGGAAGAGGTGGTGCTTACTAAGGCCCCTCCCTGCCTAAATGCTCATGATCACCCTGCAGAGTCTGCCACGATGGATCCCTTCCAAAAATGGAGAACAGGTTATTCTGCAGCGTCTCCAGGAAGGAGTTGCTTTGACGCCTCACTGCCTCATTCTAGGCTTGGGGAAACTGAGGCAGCATCCAGGCGGGGCTGCCTGCAGCCTTCCGGCCACGGTTCCCACGCCTCCCTGGCGACTGCCGGCCTCCCCAGATCCAGAGCACAAAGAGCCGAGATGGGCAGCATGTAATTTTTGGTAATCAAAAAAGGCAGAGCCTTCGCAGGTTGTCTGAATGCGCTGCTTCTTGAGTAAAAGGTGCGGGGAGGAGAGCCTGGGATTCCCGTCACCCCGAAAGCCTCGCTGGGCTCCCCCCTTCCCGCCCTTGCTGCTTAGAAGGGGGAAACGCACTTTGCGCGCGATCAGAGGCACGGCGGCGCCCAGGGAAGAGGAGGTCCGTATCGCCCTCGCCGTCCACTTGGACTCCCCGGATTGGCGAGCGGTGGGAATCGCCCCGCCGTCTCCCCGCCCTCTCGGGCTTTCCGGGGAGGAGCGGCGGGGAAGGGGACCCGAGAGGGGCGCGCTTTCGCCTCCCCAGAGGCCTCCTCCCGCCGGGCCACCCCGCTTCCGCTCGACGGGCGAAGGCGCACAGGCCCGCGATGCGCCCCGCCAGCCGCTTCGCTCTGCGGCAGCGCTGGCCCCGTCGGGACCCCCGGGCGGGGCGCGGGCTTACCTTGTAGAAGGTGACGGTGTCCAGCGGGAGCGCGCCCTTGGTGTGCAGCGCCCCGCACCTCTCGGGGGCCGCGCACAGCAGCAGCAGCAGCAGCGGGGGCAGCAGCAGGAGGCGGCGGCGGCAGGCGCGGCGCCCGGGACTCGCCATGGCGACCAAGTGGCTGCTGGGCGAGCGAGCGGGCGACGAACTTCCCCGGCGGGGGAGGGGCTTGCGGGGGCGGTTCCGCGGCACTCGCCGGCGCCCCCCGCAGGCCAAGCCGCGCTCCTTCCCTGCCTCTCCCCCGCCCCCCTTTGGAGCAGACACCCCGTAGAACAGGGGTTCTCAACCTTTGACCATTTTAAGGCATGTGGACTTCAACTCCCAGAATTCCACAGCCAGCAATGCTGGCTGTGGAATTCTGGGAATTGAAGTCCACATGCCTTAAAATGGTCAAAGGTTGAGAAACACTGCCGTAGAAGCAAGGAAGCCCCGCTTCTCCCCGCCCTGCTCCGACCTCTGGCTGGTGGGAAGCTGCCCACCCACCCACCCAGGCTATAAAGGCTGCAATTTTGGAAACGCCGGCCTGCCTAACGGCATCTCCCCGGGGTTGCTCCTTCTCCTCCTCTTCTGGCTTTTGAGATTTCACTAGGCGACTGGTAAAAGTCCAGCTTTGCAAATGGGGTAGTCAACCTTGGCTCTTTTATGACTGGTGGACTTCAACTCCCAGCTGTGCCAGCTCAGGAATTCTGGGAGTTGAAGTCCACGAGTCATAAAAGAGCCCAGGTTGACTACCTCTGAATGGTGCAAGCGTTGAACCCCACAACCCTTCTAATGCTGCCTTTACGCTGCAGAAAATGGGCCTCAAAATGCACCAAGCCAGCCTTGACTTCTGCCAGCCTGAGGCCTGTAGACCTCTCTAACATCTGTCTGTCCCCACAACACTTAAAAGACCCTTTAAACGGCGCGTTTTGGATCACAGCTAACTTCTTAGCATTGAAACGCAAAGATCTCCCTTCAGAGAGAGGTGAACGTTTCCCAGCTTGAAAGAAACAAAAAGGCACAGAAAAAGTTGGTTATAAAGAAACTGAGTTTTTTTTTTATAAATTATAAACCCATTCAGTTTACAGCAGATTGTTAGCAGTTTTATCCTTTTAAATTTCTGTTGGTGGTTGAGGTGTTTAACATAGTCACAAATTAAAAAACAGCAAAGCAAAGCAAAGAAGCTCCACAGTGTTAGAACAGAACAGGTAGCCAAATACCTCTCCTTTTATAGCTCAAATAAGAGGCAAAACAAACCCCATGATTCAATTATCAGAATTTCAAATATAAATTCAATTTCTAAATATAAGAAAATGATTTAAAAAAATGATAAAACCCTAAACTTCCAACATTGGAAAGGAAACACAGTTGCACAGATGTTCTGCTTCCGCAAAAGGAAACTGAGTTTACAGCCTGCCAGAAAATATAACCCAAAGGTTTTCGTTCCTAGAAGTTGCCTCGGAAGGACCCTGAATCAAAGGATTACTTATTCTCAAGCTTTCAGCTCTTTTTAAATACCCCCAGGTACGCCGACCCACTTCCAGAAGACATGGACAAAATAATTACGTCACAAATTCAGAATTTCACATGTTTGGGCAAATGGGAAAAAAACAGCACTAGTTTCCAGCAGCTTCTCTTCCCCATACCTGTTTTGGGAGGAGGAGTAGCATCTTCTCTGTAGCAGAAGGAAATCCTAAGAAATCTTGAAAAGATTTAATAACTGAAACAAATACAAGTAATTTATGTAACGTGTGGCTTATAATCTTGAGATTATGGCCTCCTCTACTTGATCAAACGAGGAAAGCTTTGGAAAGGTTGTTTAAAAAGGCAATCTCAAAAGCGAAGGATATCAACGGTCAATATTCTTAAGAATACTTTTTGGATGAAAAAAAAAAAGAGTTTGGGGAAGGAGCTGATCGTGCTGAAAGCACCTTAAAAATCCAAGCGCCATGAAGTGCTCTGACAACAGGGGTTTCAGAAGGCCATAAGCCACCATTATATTTCCAAAACGGGCATTTTGAATCAAGCTGTCCACCAGAAAAACAATATATTCAGGACTGACGGTCCTGAAACCGTTGCTCAAACCGTTCTTTAAAGACCTTTTAAGCTGCTTCTCAATAGAAGCTCCAAAACATTTTTTCTAGAAATTATTTATTGGAAAATAAATTACGTATTTATTCTGCCCCTTTTCTCAGACTAAGTAACATACCCTGCAGGAGTCATGTTTTTGTACAAAAATCACCTCCAGATCACCACTGCGGTATCTCTTGATAGGATAAGTCTACAGCAGGTCCAGGCAAAGCTCTTTGTTCCTCACGGGGCAGGTAGGGCTGCCTGTAAAACAGGTGAGAACCTCTCCTGGGGCAGGTGAGAGGGGGCCTTGAGAAGACAAGCCATGGAGAGCCCATCAACATGCTGGATATGCTGGCAGACAGCAATAAATCGGGCTGAACCAAGGCCACTGCTTCAAAGCCTGGATCCTGGCTAACGAGAAAGTAACCCATATAGTTGGGGTTACCTTAGCTTACCTGACTCTGATGCTACCTGGCTATCTTCCTGGCCATAAACTCTACGTTCACGAGGCTTCCTTTCAATCTGGCAATTGCTTAGGAAAAAACAGGACCACATCCTGTGGTTTTTAGTACCCACTGATTAAAAAAAAAATACAATGGTAACCAATCAATTCTCTCAAGTAAACTCGGAAAACACAAGCTTAGTGATATCACAGAAAAGTGAAACCTGCTACGAATGTGCACAACGAAAGGCCAACTTGCTGTCAGTAACCGCAACTGGCTACGCAGGAGCGCAACCCTTTTTTCACCCAACAGCTTGAATGTCAAAATGCGGAGCACTCGAAATACTCCCTGGCTCAACAGGTATTTTGGGAGTTCTGAACGCGAAAAGGATTTGAAAGCGGTTGGAGCTTCTTGTTCTCCATTCTTGGGTCCCATCCAAAATCCACCTTATATATACATATTCCAGAAGGTATTTGGGAGCACTTTGAAATTAGAAATACGAAAGAACTGTGGTTCAGCTCAACTCAGCCAGCCTGCCTCAACATGCCAACTCTGAAAGTGGAAGAAACATCAAGGCACCACCGCACAGCTTTAGACGGCAGACTATTTTCTTTAAAATAACAACAGCTCTATTGAGGGCTTTTTGCCACCACTTACACTGATAACCTTTTACCTGATTCCTATGGAATTCTAGGTCCAGTCGCATTTCTAAACCAAAGTTTTTCCATTTTCTTGGAAACCACTGGAGTGGCTTTAACTGACAGCGCTGTTCTGTGACACTTACAGGGTAGGGAAAAGGAGGTTTGATGCGGTAACTGACGCTGGTCCTCTTTCCAACCAATTTGAACGGCTGTAAGGGAAGTTGCATACATAAAGGAGAATAAAAGACCCTGTTGTAGACCAGATCGTTCAACAGTCAGATTTACTTGGCTGTGGCAGAAGCAGGAGAGCCCAAGAGATGCTTAGGGTGTCCACAGATGACCTCCGGCCTGGTCATTTGCTTCTGTAGGGCAAAAACGTGCACGCAAAATAAATGCTGCCTTGCCTATGGGAGAGGGGAAAATACAAATTCCTTTGAAATATGCTTTACACTGGATTCCTATTGCTGCTTCTAAAGAGTTGGAGACTCCCAACAGTTTCTGGAGAACATCCCCTCCCTCAGAGCCAAGGGAGATGCAATGGGTTAGGCCGGGGATCTAGAATCTGTTGTGATCTGCTTATGAACATGTATAAAAAGTGGTCTAACCCTGACCGTGGAGGGTCCCTGTGTCCATTCTTTTAATGTACAATAATTTAATCGGCTTGAATATATCTTTTAATACATAAAAAAAAGTTTGTGATCAAAGTCCTTCATGCATTTATGAGGAAGTTCCAGATTTTAACACAGAAGGGATGGTAGATGTTGCTTATCTGATGCCAATGCTTCAGTCTGGCTTTCTCCACAAGGAGGCATTTCATCAAACCTTTAGATTTTTTATTGTATCAAGTCTCTTTTTCAGCAGCTCTCCAATTTCTTGAACCGCGTGCTGGTAACTACTCTGGACTTTCCCTAGCGCAGTCTTTGTAAACTTCTTTTCTTCCTGGATAAGAGAAAAGGGCATGCACACAAGATAATCAAAACCAACCGGACCGACTCTTGAAATATTCCCATAAAAATCTCCAAATAACGATAAATTTACGTTACAACCGTCTTTGAATTTCTAAGAAGAGATGCTGGCAAATTACAATTTTTAAAGGAAGAAAACAGCTTAAGGATGCACGGCGTTGGACCAGCCAAAGTATTTGAGCTAGCCATCTGCCAGGAACTTCAGACTGGCAAACTAGCTGTGAGTTTTTCCACGCGCCAAGAAATATTTTGAGCAAAAAGGCAGGGTTGAAAAATGAACAGAAAGAGTAAGACAAATTCTGACCACAGGAGGTCGGAGAGCATTCCTTTAAAAGCTACTATTTCTTACCTGCAAAAGTGAATTATTGTCTATGTACAGCTCTTCAAGTTTAAGTGCAGTTAAGTTAATTTCAAGCCCTCTGAGGTGATCTACCACGTTGGAAATGAGCGTCTGGAGTCCAGAAACATAATCTTGGAAGCTGGTGAACACAGGAGGCTACAAAGACGTGCGAGAGGGGAAGCTTTAAAAGGCCTTCCGTGGTCTGTCCTCAATTGTTTAATTCGTTACATGAACCGAATGAAGAATTTGCTCTCAACCATCAGGAATTAGAAGCCGAGCTGTGGCTTGGGGTGGGGGGTGGGGGACAGGAAGAGGAAGAAGGCAACCCGGCCTAGCCTACCAGGGCTCCACTGCTGTCTTTTTTCTTCTTCTTCTTCTTTTGCAGGGTTGATTTCCAGGGCCGAAGGACGGCGTCCGAGTAACTGCAGACCCACGAGACGAGGGAGGTGGTCTGCGAGGATGAGAAGCAGGGGAGGGGAGGCGCTTTAGGGGCGCTGCTGCCTTTTTCAGCAAAGCAGGCTGGGTGGCTCAGATCGCCCAGACTCACCTCCACAAAGAAGACCAGGTTTTCTAAAATATTTGGATGGGTTTTGAAGCTGCCCTCCCTGACTTCCAACAAATCGCCTTTGCATTTATTGACCTGATCTTAAGAAAAGAAGGAGAGAGAGGAAGAGGGGAGAAAAAAGGTTTGTGAATATTTAAGTTTTTTGCAAAGCCACACAGACACCCATCTCCCCTCTTTGCAGCCATACAGACTCTGCTCCCTTTGGCTGAATTATGGAAGATAGAACGGATATTCCTCCCGGAAATAGACAAAAGCTGTAACGGTCCATCCTCTCCACGATGCTTATTATTCTCAGAGCCTGATGCTCCGAAGTAGAGCACTTCCTTCCTGTCTGTAAAATGGCCACATTCCTGTAACCCATAAAGGGTCAAGCTCTTTCTGACCTCTCCAACATGCCAGAAGTGCAAACTACTTGCTTAAAGAAAATAGGCTAAGAAGGCCAGGGCAAATAAAACGTAACTGAAAGAAAAATACTTAAATAACTAACTCACATGGCTTTTCAAGGCTTTCCCTCAAATCTATGCAGTACTGGTCACTTAAGATGTCTTTCCTATGAATGCTGCATACTTTCATAACATTGGCCTAAGTGAATAATCGGGGCCTGCCTTGTATTTACACACCGTGGGTAAAAATAATCTTTAGCAGTTCTGCAGAGGTGGTCTGTGAAAGCTGGCTCTTTTAGGAAAGGGGACCCCCCCCCCAAAACGTGTCCACAAGTTAAGGAAGCAGGTTTGTCAGGTCTGAAGTAGGTCAGAATTCTTGGGGACTTATTTGCAAACCTGGCATACCTGTTAGTTGCTCCAGTAATGATTTCAAACAATTTCCTATTCGCTCTTGAATTGCCGTGGAATCTTCTGCAAATAAATAAGGGAGCCACTTGTTTATCCAATTAGAAGTGGCCTATCGTAAATACACAAATAAGGGGGTGTGTGTGAGAAGAAGCAAAAGGAAAAAGCAACAGTGGCACAACTCAGATATGAAAGTTGTGGACTTCAACGCCCAGAATTCCCCAGCCAGCAAGGTTAAAGTTGCCAAGGTTGGACACTCCTGGACTAATCCCTGTTTCCCGCTCTCTCCCTTCAGCCCCAAATTGAAGGAAGTTGGAGGGCTTACCTAAGCCATTGGTATCTAATTCATAAATTTCACTAACTAGGTAAAACAAGCTGGTTTGGGACTGGCAGCTCCCACTGTCAAAGAAGCTGGCCATCCGTGAAGAAGGGGGGCCGAGGGCCGGATACTGTGGAAGGAGGAGAAACACAGCCTATCACATAATTTCCAAGGGAAAAAAGACAACGTTATTTGAGATCTAACCCAAGTTGTTTTTCTAAGAGCCCCGTTTACTATTGTAACCGGTCTATTTAAAAAAATAGCATTCTTTCCCTGACCTGTACCTGAATATTTTTCTGTAGGAACCACTTCCCCGACCTCACTGCATCGTCCAGCTGCCGCAGGAGAGTCCGGACGGTGTCTATCTTGGAGGAGACTCCATTCTCGGTGCTTTTCTCTGAGTTCTTCGGCTGGCTGCTGTGGCTAAGAGCTGGCAGCCCGCTTATTAACCGTAATGTCAGGGACCGAATCCGCAACCAGGTGGTCTCTTCCTCCAAGGAGTATTTTCTGTGCTCTTCAGAAATATTCCTGAGAGAGAAACGGAAAGAGGGAGAATTCAGATCCAGAAACCTATACGCAAGCCGCCTATTTTGTTGTCCCTGTATCCCTGAAACTTGGAAGTCTAGGTCAACGTTTGTGAAGGGATGCGTCGTCCCTTCCATCCACAAAGGTACAGTAAAACCTTATTCTAACACATCTTTTGCAAGTCTGGAGGAGGGAGGGATTGATTAAATCCAAGTGGATGTAATGTATACCATCTGCATACTTGTGTTTGTATGTTATATCTTTTGGGTCGTTATGCAAATGATACAGACCACAGGGTTTATCCGGAAACCCCCAAATAGGTTCCTAGTTTGGGGTGAAAACTGAAGGAAAGAATTCCTTCTAAATGGTGCTAATACTTCACTGCATCTATTATAATTCGGGATGATCTATTTATTTCAGGTGGCTGTATAAATGCCCAGTGTAAAACCTGCACTGTCCCTGGATATATTCCCGTTTCCCTTCAGGTCATATAAAGCTTCTACTGTGCATGATAACCTTTGGGGCTTACTTGTCTTTCGGGTCCCAATTAAATAAGACGGCGAGGTCTCTATTATCCCGCAGGTCCTTCCAGGGAATGTCGTCCTCCTCCGGACTTAGGCTCATGGATTTAATACTTTCTTCCAAGCTTGTTGATCTGGTTCATGAGGAACCAAACAGAAATGCTGGGTTAGGCACTCAAAAGTGTTTGCTGAGATTTGCTTAAGGGGTTTTTTTTCCCCTCTCTTTTCAATAGGGCCATCAGGATGTCTCCCGACTTGCAAGGGAAAACACGCCAGGTGACGGATTGTGTTTTCATCAAAAGCTTCTCTCTCTACGAAAATAAGCCAAACAGGCCCAGATGTTTCAAGAGTTGCTAGGATCTGTCCTTCCATTTTTACACAGTATCGCTGCTACTCAAACCCTGCTCAACTTCGCTGCCTTCCCAGGAAAAGCCCTCACAGGGTTACAGGCGTTTCTCTGGACTCACATATTGGCTTCCAGGAGAAGATCCAGCAACATTCGTTCTGTGCGGACTTGTGCAAAATGAAGTGAGGAGTTCAGCCTGTTCCTGAAAGCGATGAATTCTGGGATCTTCTCAAATGCCCCGTATTTATAGGCCTGAATGATGTATTCTGAGGTCTGCAAAGAAAACACAGGAGGTGCTCAAGGCTTGAGGCAGTCAAGAGAGACGGACTGACTGCCTGCCTGGTGGGAGTCCCAAAAGACGCTCCAGAGGCATGGTCCAATCCTGAGGGGCCCCAGCCCTTGTGCAGCCGTCACTCTTTGAGACTTGCACAAATTTTCGAGAGCTTGGTTTTAGGAAGGAGGAAGCAGGAAGCGCAATCTCAGTGAGGAAGTAGGACCAAGTGCTTGAAGGTTTAGAAATTATTTGTTTACTCGGGCTGATTATCGACCCAAGCACAAGTCCATCCATCCTTGCCTCCCTTCTGCTTCTCCTACCAGACTCTGGGTATCAACGTGAGGCCAGGCAAAGGGAGGGAGAGGAACGGCGGGAAGGGCTGGCTCTGCTTCAAAGGACTTTGCACATGCTCTCTCAAGGGGAGAAACGGATTCTTCCTCCTCTTCCCACACTTACATCTTTCTGGTTGGAGTGGAAAAACCTGAGCGCAAAGTTGCAAGATTGGGACGCAGCAGCATAGTGGCCAAAAGCTGTGGCATAGCGGGTCAGCAGGTATCTGCAATGCAGAACGCACAAACCAACGAATAAACTAACAATGCTCACAAACCATGAAAGCTGGCTCAGTTTTCCCAGCTGTTAGACCACCGTTTAAAGTCCTTCCCACAAAGGGGCACAGCGGCACCTCTCCTCGCCCAAAGACCCCCACAGGACCCTTTCCCAACCTCTGGCGAATGGAGGAGAGACCAGGCAGAGGATCATCTTCCCCGCCCAAGACAGCAGCTCCACCAAGCCCCTGGCCCAGGAGAGAGGCGAGCCACCCACCCGATGGTATCGTGCTGTATGTGCTTGGCATCGAGGCCGGAGTACAGCTCCACCACTGGCTCGAAGGCCCCCAGCATGCAGTAGATTCGGATGAGCAGCAACTTGAACTGGGCATTGGCAGGGCTGCAGGTCAACCCTTCCTCTAGCAGAGTCAAGCACTGCCAGACGGCCGGTCCCTCGCCTGGAGGGGGGAGAGGGCAAAAACTGTGATCGAGGTGAGAAGGCAAGGAAGAAGCACAGAAAGTACGTGAAGCCAACTTTGCCCATGAGATTAATTTGTCTAGTTCTTCTTCAAAGCTGCATTGCATTCGTAATGGGGAAGAAATTCCAAGATTCAATGTGTAAAGAACACCTTTATTATGTCCCCAAATTCCAATTCTTCAGCTACTTTAGCAGATTTCAGATTCAATCTAGTTGTCAACGCTGTGGCAATGGATGTTCCCGCTCTGACAACTGAGGGAAACTGCAGCCATTTTAACTCCGCGTACAGCTTGCTTTTTCTGCTGTTTAGAAAAATTCAGCTTCGTGGGAACTCAAGGACTCCGATAATGTTTTGGCTGGCTGAGGAGCTGGAGAGGGAGCTTTAGCCTAATTGGAGAATGTGATTTATGACTGCTTCATGGGGGTGGGAATTGCAACTTGTCACTTTGTATCTGGGGGAAGGGAATCTAGTTTTGGGTTCAACTATGTAGTGCCGACACTTTGTTTCCTGAATAAAATGTTCTTTAAAGAAGAATTCTTGCCTTGAAGTTTTTTAATGGGTTTCATCTATCTGAACCACGACACCAGTCTTACCTGAAGAACAGAACGCTTTCTCTCCAATTTTTCCATGGCACACATAACTGTATAAATCTCTGAGCCTCACCACTAACTTTTATTGTTGTTAATAAACGAAGCAGGTTATAATCTTCCCTTCCAGGGGATTGTGTCAATCTCAAAGTCATTTCTGATCACAGACAGGTGTTATAAGAACGTACCTGCCTCCAGCCAGATGTCAAGGAGCAAATGAACAGCAAGCAGGCAGTAGTAATCTGAAAGCTGTAACTCTGTTTTCAAACAGGATTTTCCTGAGGGAATAAAAACAAAGTCTCAAAATAGAACATTTTATGCTGTCAAACATGAGCTAGCTCAATGAAAAAGCTATTTAACATTCCTTACAGGTTTACTTAAAATGCTAAATTTCCAATTCTCCCAAATCAAAATGTAATAGTGACCAGATTTAACCAGCTGGGCTAAACAACTTGCAAGTTGGTCAATGATGCTCTAGAGCAGGGGTACTCAAACTTGGCCACTTTTAAGACATGCTGGCTGGGGAATTCTGGGAATTGAAGTCCACAAGTCTTAAAGCGGCCAAGTTTGAGGACCCCTGCTCTAGAGATCCTCGGACAAAGGCTTAAATCTAACCGCAAAGGCAGATGGTCAGGACAGAGTCCAAGAAGGGCCAAGAGGCCCGACAGTCTCCTCACCAAAATCCAATCCGTGCCGATAACGCAACATCAAGTCCTGGACTGCTGCCAGTTTTTGAGCTGTGTCCATGGTGTGGAAGAGTCCAAGCAACCGTGTCAACTGCATCACACATAGGTGCTGTTGTAAAGCTTTGATATTAGCTGGGAGCGCAAGCCTGCCTTCTGGTGGGACGGAAAGGGGGATAACCCCCAATAACTGGTTGATGAACTGCAAACAAAAGGAGAGGAATCTATTAAGTAAGACCTCTGGAGTCCAGGAGGCAGGGGGCAGGAGTGGCCAGTGAGGTTACCTTTGTGTATTGCGTTGATGGAAGAAGGTCGACAAACACCTTGAGATCCGTAAAGCAGCAAGGTTTGTCCCCAAACATCTTGAAATACTGGAACATGAGTTCTTCTGGAATGCCTAATAAATAAAGAATCAGCAGCTGAAAAGCGGCGTAGTCAGTTTTTGGGATTGTAAAACTGTCCTCTAATATTCACGAGGTCTCTTGATACAGTAAATAGCCAGGAAAGGCCCAGAAAACTGCTCAGGAGAGTCTGCAGCAAAGCAGCTTCCCAGTTAATTCACCAAACTGGATAGAGAATTCTGGGACTTGAAACCCACCCATCTTAACATTGCCAAGTTTGAAGATTTAGGATTTGCTTAATTAACAAACACTTCCCTTGCAAAACCAACCATCCATCTAAAAAAAAAAAAGGGGGAGGTGAGGAAGGACAAAGCATCTTCACAATGTGGCATTAAAAATACAGCCCAGGAACTCTCTCAGCCTGGGTCAATGATTCCCCTCCTTAAAAAAATCAAGCTACAAACGAAAGGAACGACTCATAAGGGTTTTCCTCTTGTTTTGAGCACTGAGGATCTGCAGAGAGATCTGAGCACACCTTGCATTGCTGCAGCTCAGGGGAGTCTCAGCATTTACACATTTATCCACCTCCAGGAAAACTGCCAAGATTTATAATAGAAGACAAATTGTCTCCCCAGTGACCGGTAGATGCCTGCAATTCTTCTGCAGAGTTTACATCAGCCGCTGAAATCCCGACACGGTCTCCCCTTGCGCCCCCACCCCCCAAGAGGCTCATTCCGGCATCCCTGCAGCAGCCCTTACCCAATTTCTGCTCTTCAGGGCAGCCCCTGTGCCGCAAGCGGCTGATCAGCTCCAGCTGGGCCAGGTACGGACCCCGCAGTGGACGGGCACTGTTGGACTCGTGGATTAGCCTCTGCTCTATGAAGGCGACGGCTTGCTCTGTGCTGTGATGCACGTCTCCTTCCAGAGAACTGAGCACAAGAAAGGCAGTGAGGTCCAGTCCCTCCATTCCATCTCTCTCTCTCTCTCTCTCTCTCTCTCTCTCTGTCTCTCTCTCTCTCTCTCTCTCTCTTTATAAAGATTCCGAGCCTCTCAGAGCCCTCCAAGAGAATACTCACTGCTCTCCTTCGGCTGGAGGGGTCCAAGCCATGTCAATCAGTTGAAAGAGGGAGTCAAAGTAGATCATGTAGAACTGCCAATCATCTGGGCTAGATCAGAAAAACGAGGGAAAGGGGAAAAAGCTGAAGTGCAGTGGAGAACGCCTTCTCTCTTGTGAGCATTCACAGGGTGGGCCTAGCAGGGCAGGAAGTCAAGAGCGTTTCCTGAAAGGAAGAGGAAAGTGTCTCCCCGCGTAGGGCTCCTCTGAACGTCACAAAAATAAACCAGGTGGATTAATGACGCGGGCAGATTAGGGAGCCTTTGAAACGGCAAAGGTAGGCTAGGGAAAGGGCTGCTGACCAGGCCCTGGATTGGGTGATGGGTCAAAGAACAAGAAAGGTTTGGCTAAGCAGTTCTATTTAATAGAAGATGGGGGCCTCTAAATGTAATAACTGAAAAGAAAAAAAAAAGATTCCAAGTGAAGAACAAAAGGAAAAGATTCCTCTTGGGGGCCATCTAATGTGTTTACTGGCCAGGGGAAACATCAGGGGCAACCCCCAGGAGGCGAAAGGGCTGGGCCAGGTGTGGCCCAGAGGCCCTGGCTACGTTTCCTTACTTTTTAAGCAGAAGTTTTCTCGAGAGAGCGTTGCATTCTGGCCATTTGCTCAGCTTCCTGTACATCTCCATGCATTTGTTTTCTCTGCTCTGGAGAGCGCTGGTTAATTTGTCTAATATACACATACACACATAAAATGAAAATTCACATAATGAACATGTCAATTTCAGAAACAAAATTCCCTTTCATCCAGCAAAAATTAGACCGCAGGGAGCCAGGGAAAGTTTTCTGGGATTTAATTTCAAAATCGCCTTATATAACCCAAGATGCAAACTATCTGGCACGGACGCACGTTTGTAGATGAGGCTGTGATAAAAGCACATAGTTTTGAAAATTGGTGCAACATTAAACTGCAGACAATCCTCTGTGTAACAGATGACATCTCTTTAACAAAAGCACTGGAAAATTTTACCTCCCAATTTTCCTCTCACAACATCCAGAGCTTCTTGGTATTTTTCCAAGCGTTCTAGAATCATGTAGTAAAGTTCCACCTAGTAGAAGTGGATAGCAAGAGGAAGAGAGAAGTCAAGAGGAGAGAGACTTGCCACAATTAGCTCCACTAATTTATCTTCAGTGCTACCCTTTAAGAAGGGGAGATATATTTCTTGGCCCAATAAATTGTATCACGAACTGAAATCGTTTTATTGGAACTGACGTTGAACTTAAATCGAATTGGAAAAAAAGTCTTACTTCTGCTTCAGCCTCGATTTTATCTTCTTTCACCATTTTTTCTACCATCCTTTCAGCTAGGGGTAAAAACATGGTTTTTGAGAGCTTTTCATCCTGCGCAGATATTGACTGCAAGAAAAAAACACATAGGACTGCCATATAGAGAACCAGCCCGCCGTCTGGCTAACACAGCACTCTTGGTTTCTAGTTTTTCCCTAGAGGAGCCAAAACAAGCAAGGTTTAATGTAGCCCACTCTTAACCTAATTCCGGGAACTATAACCCCAACCCCAGGCTCCCTGTAGCTCTGGAAGACACCAAGTTAAGACAGGCTGTGCCGCTGCATTACAACCCGTGCTTGAAACATATATAATCTATTTCTAACATCTACTTAGCATTTTCACATATTTTAACTGGAAAGGAAACCAATTCCAAAGACACTCTGACTCTCCTCTGAAATGTTGGACCTACCTGCATTATTAAACTCATCACGGACCAAAAATAGTATGGGTTTTTAGGGACAATCTTGTAAAGTGCCATTCCAGCCTGGAAAAGAAGCATAAATAAAGATGACGAAGGACTTCACAGAAAACGACCCACTAGTCAAAAGCTATAATATTCTAGCCAACGGTGACCTCAAAGGAGAGTCTTTACGCTATTTCAAAGTGTTTGCTGAGAGGAAGGAAGCAGAACGATGGAGGCGCTCCCAGAAGCTCACTTCTGTTACATTTTGGACAACCTAGATGGGCAGGAGCTGCCCCCTCCCTTCTTCTGTCTTCTCTGGCCTGACCCTAACTGCCACTTGAGGCCTTTGCTTTAGGAGGAAACAGGAAACAGCAATCAAAACTCTACTGTAACCTGAAATTTTTTGATGTCATATGAATTTCCTTCCAAAGAAAGTCTGCTCAGGAGCCTCAGCAATTCCTCAGGCTAAAAGATGCGAAATTCTGCATTTCATCGGTGATCTGTGAGGAAGCCTGCCTTCCCTGGGTCTCCTTGGAAGAGGGAAGGCTGCTCCTTCCCTGAGAAAGAAGCAGGTCTACGATGCTGACAAGTACCTGCTGCATCTTCTTATATTCTCCGACTCTCGCATAAGCCATGAAGAGATGCGAGTGATATTCCTCACTGTTGGGAACTTTCTTCACGGCTGCCTCGTAGAGTTTCGTGACCAGCTCCGCTGAAAGCAGATATTCTAAGCGTTAAAAGTATGCAGGTGAAGACTCAGAGCCCTTTCATTACCGACTGAACAATTTGGCACCATTTATTTTCTTTAAGATGCGCCTTCTCCTCTTTAGGATGGCACCAGCACTTGGCATCCACCCAACCACCCCCAGATGACTGCAATATCTAGGCTCAGCTGGCAGTTCGAGGGATCAGTTTTAATCACACTTTAATCCCCCAGAATGTTTTGGAGCAGTAAAATGGGAAGTGTATGAAAATGGTTCCCTGGCCTAGACGTTTGGCATTATATTAATATTAGGAAATCCTGCCATGATTGAGTAAAAAAAAACCCCAAAAACCATTAATTCAGAAAGTGTTTCTGCTCCCCCTCTAAATTCCAGCAAGAAAAAAAAAAGAAACATTTCCTTAATCTTCATTAAAGTAGTTAAATATCATTCTTCTGCCTTTGAATTAAGAGTTATAACTAAAATCTTGGCTAAACAGGCTGTGTGGTCATTTTTGAGACAATCCTTTCTTCAATATATTGAAGAAGGGCTGATGAGATGCATGTGGATTGGAAGGAGAGAGAGACTTCTTTAAAATGAAAATAAAAGCCATAAAGGGGTAAGGATAGCTGGGAAACGTACGCCGATGCATTTCTCGATAAAGGATAGTCAGCGCCTGCAAGGAATTGTCATCTGTGGGTTCAAGGGCTGCTACTTCTTGGGCCAAAGTAAATGCTTCATCTTGTCTCCCAGTTCTTTGCAGGCCAATTGCTTTTAAAACCTGCACACAGATCAAAGAATATTTTAAGAGGTTTTGCAGTAGCTGTCAATAAGGATAGTCATGAAAATCCCATTCCGAGAATAATCAACAAAGAAATGTTTAGTGGGTCAAACATTAAATCTCAGAAGTTGAACACCTGCGTGGCAAACAATGAGTGACAAGTTGAGTCACAGGACAGATATCCAGGACAAGATGGAGAAAGGATACAGCTTAAACTGAATGGCTGCTAGGAACTGGTAGGGGTGTGGGGAATTCTGGGAGTTGAAGTCCACATGTATCCAAGTTGCCAAGGTTGAGAAACACTGCTCTGGTTCAGCATTGTATGTCCATCTATGAAGCAGCGGTCAGATCGCTGTCAGTTGCCCACCCTGCTCTGCCTGCCTCCAGAGAGACAGTCCTTCACGAACAAAAATCAGCCTTCTTCAACCAGTGATCCAATCCCCAGACTACTGAATTAGTTTCCATAATAGTTTGCTAATGCACCCAATTTGTTCCCTCATCTCAAAAGTTTGGATTGTGATTGCTGTTTTATAATTCTCTCAGCTACTATCGTTAACACATATTTAAAAGCACTGTTGTCCATCATTTTGGTAACATTTAACTACATCTTAGGATGCTGAGCCATGTTGAGGTGGACCAATAAGTTGAAGAATTATTTCAACAAACTGGAGCTTATGATCAACATGGCAAAGGTGATCTTACTGAGCAGGGGGAAACCAGAAGAAACAAAGGCAATGTTGCAGAGGGAAAAAACTGCCACACAACAGATGTCTTCAAAGCTTAGCTTTAAAGTCACAGTTCTGGTTGTCCAACCCAGTAAACCCTTTCTAGGGAGGCGACAAGACTAAAAGCAGACTCTGGCCCTTGCTTGTTCAAGATTTAAGACAAAGACAATTTAACAAAATAAACTAACTGTGAGCTCACCTTAGCACAGTGAAGATCTTTGTGTTTTTTTAGCAGCTTGTCTGCTTGCTGGATTGCCATTTTATTATTGCCATTATCAAGATAATCTAAAGAAAAGGAGAGAGAGACAGAGAGACAGATTATTACAGACTACAAAGCCGAGGATCGGGTTTTTCCCAATGGCGGGATTTGCCACTATAGGAGAGGAGCAGAAAATTAAAAGGATGTAACAGTCAGCCACAACAAATGGCTTCAAAACTATTAATTCAACTCATTGAATATTAAGCATCATTCCCAGGCTAGATCTGAGAAAGTTAACAAAATTTAATTAAACTCCTATACAACACACCATAAAACAAAAATCAAATGCCAAGGGAAAGACTCTTAATTATTAAAAAAAAGATGTTATTAAAATGAGATGAAATCAGAACTTGCCTGGACATTACATTATTTGTAAATTTGTCATATCCAAAAAACAAAAACGTTTTTTCATGACACTCACCAATTAATACTAACAAACACATTACTCTGAACTATTATTCAAATAATAGTAAAATGCTTCCAATCTTTTCCAGCATGGCCTTTCAATACAGAATTTGTTCAACAATGTACTGTTCATTTCTCCAACTTAGAAACATATCTGATATGTACATACAATGTTACTTATTTTAAAAAATGGTTGAGAAACCTACTTTCCCATTAAAGAGACTGACTGCTCAAAGGTTATTTATTTTTAGGAGGCACAGGCAGTTTGTCAAATGTAACATTAAGCAGTTCTGACCTAATTCTTGTGAAAGGAACCAAGTACAGACAAAACCCTGAAAATGCAGTTGTTGACTTTCATGAGGAGTGCAGAAAAAGCCAGGATAGCTGGGCCTGTAAAGATGTACCTTGAAAGTTTGCATTATCCAGATCTGCCCTAAAGCAATACTTCTTACCTCTCCCGACTAGATTTTGTTCAACTGACAAGTTAGGAAATACTTTGATTTTTAGGCTGGGCTTTCTCTTCTTTGAAGCTCTCCTACCAATGCTGCCTTTTATCTCATTCATCGATCGATGCAAAACTGTAAATCACCTTGTCCATTTTTAGTCAATACAAAGATAGAAAAGTGGCATTATGCAATACTGTACAAAGCAATTTTCTTAAGCAGCAGGAGTCATTTATTTGAAGCCAGGGGAGAGACAAATTAACCTGACTGCTGCCTCCGAATACCATTCCTCAAGAGCTTTTCGGCTTATTGGGAGAAGCAGCAAAGGAGGCTCACACAACAGAAGTGAAATATGAAGCAATCGAGTCAAACAAGAGTATGGGATATGCATAACCTAAAGCAAAGTAATAATTAATACTTGGACTCGGTTGGAAGATCATGCTTGTAAAAGAAAGAGGCCTTCAGGAGGCATGTTGACAGAACAGCTCAAGCATCTCACCAAACTATCTTGATCAAGAGATATATCAGAAATCTTATATTTACGGGTCAATTTTTAAAAGTCTTTGGAAAAGCCACTTAGGAGAACCAGGCACCAAACCACCTCGTCTTCTAGAGAACCTGAATTATTTTCACACTTGAGAGGCACTGTGAACGATACCCAAGCTACACAGTTTTCTGTTCCTTGTGGACCAAAATAAAGACATTTTTAAAATACATTTTTCACCTTGTTTTTACTTCATCAGATGGAGCAAAAAGAACACAGGTGGAACCCTCAGAACTTCACCACCTAAGTTTTAAAATTAAGTTTTAAAGCTATCTAACACCCTGGGCTCCAGTGCTTGGGTCTCACAATCAGAAAGGAAGTCCTACAACAAGCTAAACTTCATACCATTCCTGTTTCTGCAGATTTAATCAGCTCAAGAGGTCCCTATTCCTATTCCTGTATGAATCCTATATCAGCCTTTCAGATGATTTCTGGATGGTGCCTTTTCCTTCCCTACCACAACTCCAAACTCTGCACTTGGTCAGCAACTCCTGAAAAATGTGGGAAGGATCTGTGTATAAACACAAAGATGCTTGTAAGAAAGAGAAGCCAAACATTTTACAGTACCGGTAGTATCCGACTCGTTCTTTCTAAATCATAGATGGCTGAAAAGGTACAATAAAAACCACATTCTTTGGAGACCCACCACAGAACTATGGAAAAGCAAAAATACTTGAAGCATACTGCATATTAATAGCACTATAATCAGCACTTTGGGGAGCCTGGGCCTTACACTCAGAAAGGGAGCCCAGGGGAACGAATCCTTTGCATCCCCTGGAGCTGTATTTTATGAAAAACTCTGTTTATGAGGACATGGGGGTCCATCACAAAAAATGTGTGTGGGGGGTGTCTGCTCCCCAAGGGCTGCGATAGAGTACAATTATAGTTACGGAATAACATTGCTGGACCTTCAACCCCCTACTTTTTGGGGGGGGGGGGTCTCCATGATTACACCGTGTAAAACTTTACAAGGTTCTTCTTCCACCCAAAAGCTTTCCCAATAAAGACACTGGGGACCTGGGAAGGGGGGCCTCCCTCCCTCACCCCAAATTAGGGGTCTGGATAGCCCCCAATTTAAGACCACTGAGGGGAAGATTACTCCCCAAAGCCCTTTTAAAAGCCCCCCCCGTCCCTCCTTGTCCAAAACAAAGCCTCAAGGGGGGTCCCGTCCTTCCAAGAGGGAGGAGGGGACCTCTTTAGATGGCACCCCAACATCCCCACAGCGCGCCCCCCCCACACAACCGGGGCCCCCTTCTCCCACAGGAAAAGCCCCCCGAAAGCGGCCTGCTACCCCCCCGTCCCCCCCTCCCACGAAGACGGGGGTCCCCCGTCCTCCCGGGGGCTTCGGTCGCGGAGACCCCGAGGAGGCGGCCACGGGGCCCGGCCTTCCTTCCCTCCCTCCGAGCAGGCCCGGCCCGGCCCGTCCAGGCGAGGCGCGCGAGGGCAAAAGGCGGGAAGCGCGCGCGGGGCCTACCGTAGATGGGCCGCAGGCGCCGGTCGTTCGGGTCCTGCACATGGCCTCGCGCACCCGCCGCCGCTCCCGCCGCCATGATGAGAGCGCAGAACCGCAGCGCGCAGCCGCCGCAGCCGCCGCCGCCACCGCCGGGCCTGCCCGCCCGCTCGCTCTCTCGCTCGCTCTCGCTCTCCGCCACCCGGACGCCTGGCGGGGCGGGCCCGGGGCGAGCGAGAGGCGGCGCCAGGCCGGCCCGCCACAACGGCCCCGCGAGGTGGACCTCTGGCCCGGCCCAGCGGCCTCGCCTAGTCGGCCCCTCAGGCTTCGTCCGGCCTGGTGGTGCGTGAGGGGCGCCGCGGCCTCAGTTGGGTCTTTTTGGGGGGGCGGGGATCCCCTCAGCCGTGGGACTGTGCAGGTGAAGCCCCCAGACTCTGAGGGGGTGTCCCCTCAGCTTTGATTTCTGTAACATCATTAACATAATCATCGTCATTATTATTATTATTATTATTATTATTATTATTATTATTATTAGTTATTTATGAAAGCCGTCAACTCCCCCATGTGGATGTGGGGGGGGGTGTTGCCCCCTCAGCTCTTGAGTGTTCTTCAAATAATAGCAATGTTCACAAAAAGCCACCAACTCCTAATTTGGATCTGGGAGGGATTTTCCCCTCAGCTTTATTATTCAGCTAATAGCAATATTTATAAAAACCATCAACTCTTAAATCTGCACCTATCAGAAGCTGTCATCTCAACCTTTGAGCATTATTATTACTATCATTCAGCTAATAGCAATATATTCAAAAGCTACCAATTCCTCATTTGATTCGGCGAGGGATTATCCCAGATTGTCAGGTTAGGCTAATCCTGGGCTAAATAGACAGAATATCAAATAGGACTTTGGACTCCTTTCTGTGCCTAGGATTGACAGCAAAAATAAAGCAGGTTCCCCCCCCCCTGTATGGTTTTCTGTGCAGAAAAAAAGCCCCACCTGCCATCGTGGTTCATATGTTGGGATTGGGGAGAGCCAAGTTCAAATTCGGCAGCAGCCCCACCTTCTCTTCAGCTCCTGCAGAAAAGGTGGGGCTTAAATGTGATAAATAAACAAAATCCTGGGCAGGAAATCTGAATAAGTCCAAACTGTGTGAAAACCTCTGATGAGAAATGGGCCTGCCCTGATGAATACTTCCAAAGTGGTAACTTTTGACAACTGAATTCAACAGAAGATTCAGAGATGTGGCCTGGCCATTCAGGTTTTTGTAGTGTTTCATGTTGTAGGGTGAACACAAGTCTCTCTATTAGGAGATCCTGCTTTTTGTGGTGTGTGAGTCTTGCCCTTCACATTCACAGTTGGATCCCAGGTCACCACAATGAGAGAAAAATCCTTTATTAGGATAAATCTGCCAAGCAGAATGACTTTTTCTTTGGATCCCTTTTGAGATTTGCACACGCAGTTTCTTTTTATCCATCTCCTGCAAATTACGTACATGAGCTGATTTTTTTTCCTTGAGGTTAAAGGACTATCTTGTCTGGCAGGAAAACAATTACAGAACTACTGAATTAAGCTTGCCACCTGGTTAGGGACTGAGAGGTATCACTAATTTGAGTTTGCTTTTGCGTTTTCAGAACCTGTTTCAGTTGATTTTCCTCAGTGCATCCCTATAAAATCCAAGCTAAGATTTCTCCTGTGCAACAGACAGGTAAGATGACCTGGCAGCCCAGTAAAATGACCATATGAATTTAATAATTTGGACACTCAGTGTTTCTCAGCCTTAAACTCTGGGAGTTAAAGTTCGTGCAGTTTAAAATGTCCAAAGCTGAGAAGCAGCACTGAGATCTTGTCTGGCCTCCAAAGGTTTCAGAGGAGATGGGTCAATCTGGGGGTGCAGTGAAAACACCAAGCAGTATAATTCTGAGTAAGCTGGCCTCAGTATGGACTGGAGCTTTTGATAACAGCAGGAAAATTTTCACCAAAATATAAAAGCCTTTAAATGTGCAAGCAGGTCATCGTTTCCACCCAGACCTTTAAAAAATGCATTCAGACGCTTAAAAGGATATTATAAGACATCCCTGGACAGAGGCATTGTTCATGCTGAAAGGCGACTCAGATAGAAGACTAAGCAAGGCTAAAGTGGGTAGGGATATATGCAGATGAGCTGCAACACAGCATTGTGGTAGCAAATGGGGAGGAGGAGGAGAATGGGGGCAGGAGAGGGATTTCCTTCTTGGATCCCAACCAGCTAGTCTGCTCTATGATTACATCATGATTATGTCTGTTCTGCAGGACTGGAAGGTGCTGAGTTACGGTCACCGTGGGGTTGGGGGCAGAGGTGAGGAGGGGCAGGGAGGCAGCCGGGCCCTCCCAACTCATACTTACCTGGCAGGGGAGACACCATGATCACTAAGGTGGTTTTCCCAGGGCGAGGCTCATCCATTGCACTCCGGGTGTGCTGACCCCTGCGATTTCCCCAAATGCGGGAAACTCGACTGCATAATTTGTGGTAGTGGGGGACTGCGTTCGCGCTTTCCCCTGATTTGCTGGTTCAAAAGACAGAGAAGTTGTATCTATAATTTCTTGTTTATTGTGTGTTTCATGAGTTGCATGGAAAAGTGATGGACCCTAAGATGGTGATAGTTTCTTCCCTGCAGTGTCTGCCTAGTTTTCCTAAAGATTTGTGAAAGAGCCTAGTCTCTGTAATTTCATGCCTCAAGAATCTTTGCATAAATTTTTCAGCAGCTAGGGAAATTGGAGAACTGGAGAAAAAAAGGAAGAATAAGAAGGTGTGCATAAATTCTCACCAAATACTTTTTGTCAGACTCAGTCTGCAGTTTAAAAAAATAGAAAACCCAGCAGAAGTTGTCAATAGCAACAGTTCCCTCTCTCTTCGTGAAGAAACCAACTAAGAAAATGATTGTGTTGCACAATATTGTGTTGATTCAAAGATTCACTGAGCAGTGAATAGAAGTAAAATACCTCAAAAGTGACATTTGTTTAACTTGTGATTTGTACAACCAATTTTATTCCAGAGGGAAGAAGAGGAAGTGAAGAAGGTTCTCTGCCGAATCGGAGCACATCAAGAGATCTCGACGGTCCCTCCTTGCCCTCCTGGAGCACCAATAGAAAGCCTGCTTACATGCCAGAGGAGTGACGATTGCAAAAGGACGCAGATAGACATGCAAATGATGGCCTGTGAAGGAATTGTGGGATCAAAAAACGGGGGGCAATCCGAGCTCTCAAAGTACCCCAACACTCTGTGCGAGCAAACTGGGGAGAGGCAGGATCCCGGCTGAGCCTTCCCGAGCTTGCTGGAAATTCTCCGGGGGGAGTCACCGTGGGGTTGGGGGCAGAGGCGAGGAGGGGCAGGGAGGCAGCCGGGCACTCCCAACTCATACTTACCTGGCAGGGGAGACACCATGATCACTAAGGTGGTTTTCCCAGGGCGAGGCTCATCCATTGCACTCCGGGTGTGCTGACCCCTGCGATTTCCCCAAATGCGGGAAACTCGACTGCATAATTTGTGGTAGTGGGGGACTGCGTTCGCGCTTTCCCCTGGTTTGCTGGTTCAAAAAACAGAAAAGAGAATTTGGTTTCTTGTGCATGTTTCATTTGTTATTCCAGTACAGAAAGCACTTTTCCAGTGTTTGTTTACTGATTGTATAAGTTGTCCTTATCAAGTAGGAATCCCACTTGGAGTTGAAAGTAGATTTAAATTTATGCTCAGTTGGGAAATAAAATAATAAATGCACGAAGACTTTTAGTATCTTTGTCATCCAAGGGGAAGGAATTATGACCAGGGGAAGAGACTGGGCTGCTGATAGATTATTATGCTGAGATCATTTATGCTTCAAGAGGAAAACATTCTAGATATTTCAGATGCAAAGTAGTGTGTCTTGATGGGGTTATGTGTTCTCTATTTTTCCCTTTCAGTTCTTCAGTCTTTTAAGTTATTCTGATGCTTTAATCCTTGCATGGCTGTATGAGTATTATAGAAGAAAGGTAGCATAAATATAAATTGCACTAGACCTCTTAATATTTTTAGCTAGAGATAAAGGAATCCAAAAGGGTGTGAAAAGGGAGGGCAGACGTGTCTGTGTTCTATTTCTGAACATTTTGGACACAGCCTTTCCAATAAATGGAGCTGCCTCTTGAAGGACCTCATGGGGTTCTGTTGGACTCTTGTGAAAAAAGAGCGTGTATTGATAAGGGAACGGGTCGAGTCTCCGAAGTGATAGTTCTTTGAAGATCAAAGAGAAATGCTAGCTGGTTTCAGTTCATTTTCCTCTTTTAGTAAACAGTCCTGTACTGAAATGCCTCTGTGAGAAAACATAATAATCCAAAAGAACCGGGTTGTTTAAGAGTGATCAGGTTACACTCTAATGTGATCAAAAAGTAACACCTGCCCAGTTGATAAGGATGCTGCTGCTAGTCAGAATGTGGACCAGATTTCCTGCAGGCTACAAAGAAAGAATCCTAGTGACATCCCCCCCCCCTTTTCTTTATTGTGCCTTAGCGTGACTGAGTGATGCAAGCACGCATGCAAATATATGTATTGCAAGGCATTGTGGGATGAAAAACGGGGTGCAAATCCAAGCTCTCATAGTACCCCAACACTCTGTGCGAGCAAATGGGAGAGGCAGGATCTCGGCTGAGCCTTCCTGAACTTGCTGGAAATTCTCCGGGGGGAGTCACCGTGGGGTTGGGGGCAGAGGCGAGGAGGGGCAGGGAGGCAGCCGGGCCCTCCCAACTCATACTTACCTGGCAGGGGAGACACCATGATCACTAAGGTGGTTTTCCCAGGGCGAGGCTCATCCATTGCACTCCGGGTGTGCTGACCCCTGCGATTTCCCCAAATGTGGGAAACTCGACTGCATAATTTGTGGTAGTGGGGGACTGCGTTCGCGCTTTCCCCTGGTTTGCTGGTTCAAAAGACAGAAAGAGCTGCCTACTTGTTTTCATTGATTGTTTGCTGTCATTTAGCTAACTGATTCTTTTTTTGAATAGTTGCATCTCTGCTTTGGGTTGTCTGTTATGTCTTCATCGCCCTTCAGGAAATGTAGTTTCATTCCTTTTTGTGTCCTGTCCTGTCACAGATATAGTTGAAGAGTCAGAACTGCTATATGTTGATGTCAGAACACGAATTCTGCACACTTTATATATAGTCTTATAGATATGGATGAGTGTTGTTTATTTTGGGCACCTACTCAGAACCTCCGTGATTTGAAGCATGAATGAGGCTTATTTTCAGCCCATGAGCTGCTTGCCTTGCTGTCCTGAAATGGCAGGATTGAGCCTTCTGTGAGAAGCTCTTGTAGTAAGAGAGAAGGCATAGGGAAGAGATCCTGGCTCGGAACAGAGCAGAAGAGGGGCCATGTGCAACATCACTCCCTAGCAGTAAGTAAAGTCAGGTTGCCAGTGGGCCAGACGCCCCCCTCTCCCCCCGGCCAGTTTTAACCCAAATTCGAGCTTTTCTATGTAGGTGATGTCTAATCTAGAGACTAGTGAGGACCATTAACCAGTGGAACCGCTTGCCTTCAGAAATCGTGGGCGCTCCATCACTGGAGGTTTTTAAGAAGAGACTGGACAGTCACTTGTCTGAGATGGTACAGGTTCTCCTGCTTGAGCAGGGGGCTGGACTAGCAGACCTCCAAGGTCCCTTCCAGCTCTATTCTATTTTAGACTATTTTAAAAGCCTGCTGCTGCCCACGTAGCCCCCATCTAGGAAGTAAATGGGTAGCGCGGACTCTAATTTTCTCCGCTTACGCATTCTTGCCCTTTGCATCACGTTGCTTACCCCGAAAGGGAATTGTGCGATAGATGCGTATCTGTGTAGCCACGTAACCGATTTATGAATGGGCGACCTTGACTCAGGATGCTCCCCCTTCCTGGCGATCTGCTGGAAAGACGGGAACAGAACCTCCTTCCCCGAGCGGGCAACCCGGGGCCAGCCGTCTCGTGGACCCTCTGCAGCCCGTTCGTAGGAGGGAGGTAGACGGAGGTCGGGAATTCGTGGACTGGGCATCCGGTCGGTGGGTGTTGGGGCCCAGGCGGCGGGGGTGGAGAGGCGGGGGCTCTGGTGCGGCAGAGGA
>NW_015386679.1:134650-140541 GCF_001527695.2 Protobothrops mucrosquamatus | reverse complement strand
GGGCTCGGCGGGGCCGAGGCGGCGCCGGGTCCAGTTGCGGCTGGCAGAGGAGAGGGAGGCGCGGGCGGCGGGCTGGTGAGCGGCTGGCTGGCGGGCGGGCGGGGGGGAGGGGATCCCCGGAGCTGGGGGGGGCTTTCCCACCCCTCTGCGTTCGGGAGCGGGGGGGGGAGTGGAGACCCTCCGCGGGTTGAGGGGGGCGAAGGGCTTCCCTCTTCACAACAGCCCTGCGGGGCAGGCCAGGCGCGGCAGCCCCCCCCTTCCCGGCTCCCTCCCTCCATCCGTCCGGGAGGCCGGCCAGGGACCCGCAGAGGAGCCCCGGCCTGGCTTGAGCCCGCCCGCCCGCCCGCCCGCCTGCCTCGCGGAGCGCTGCGCCTTCCGGAAGCGGCCCCGGCGGAGGGAGGCGCGTTGGGGGGGGGCGGGAGGGGGGCGATCCCGGCTTTCCAACAACCGGCGATCCTGGCCGGAAAGTCGGGCAGACGAAGGGCGCCAAAGCCTCGTTCTCGCTCTGCAGGTCCGTGGAGCGGAGGGAGGCCGAAGCCGGCAAGATCTCCGCGAAGGGATCCCGCTTTGGGTAAGGAGAGCCGGGATTTCCAGGCAGAGAAGATGCGCCGATCCTGAAGAGGCGCCGAGGGAGGGGCAGGACGGCACCCCTTCCTTGGCCGAGGGGCGGCGGGGGGGGGGCGCAGCGAGGACCGGCCGCGTTCGGGCCAAGAGCGCCCGGCGGGGTTCCAGAACCGGCCGGACAACGGGCTGAAGTCCGTAGCGGGGGGGGCAGGAAAGAGCGGCGGTCTTGCGCTGGGCGGCGCCCCTGGGCTGCCCCCGTGTCTGGGCCTGGGCCCCGGGAGCCGGAAGGGAGGGAGGGAGCCCGCTGGCGAGGGCGGGGAAGTTGCGGGTGAAGGAGAACCTCCGAGCAGGGCCAGAATGAGTAAGCCCTTCTACGAAACGTCAAGAAAACACACCATTTTTTTTAAAGGTTCCCGGAAGAGCAGGGAGAGAGATGGCTGCGATGGCAGGAAAAGAAAGCGAAACTCAACTGTGCAACAATTGGTAAGGGCCGGAACGCTTTCGTTCTCTTGTCAGGTTTGTGTGTGTGTGTGTGTGTGTATGCGCGTTTTTGGATAGCGGAAGGGAGTTGGGTTAAAAAAAGGGCAACAAAGGTTTTGCAAGAGTTTCTGCTTGTCCCAGTACCCTTTAAAAAACGAAGAGGTTTGGCATCCGTGTGTGTGCCTCTTACAGCCAAAAAGACATCCCTCTGGCAAACTACACCATCCATGAGATCCACTGTAGCCGGAATATCGGGATCTGCCCCATCTGCAAGGAGTCCTTCCCGAAGGCGGAAATGAGGACTCATCGGGAGCAAGACCACGCACAGGTGACAAAGCCCGGCTGCCTCTTCCGCTGGGCCCTGGCGCCTTCTCTAGCTGAGACAGACCTCGTTCTGCAGACTTGAGTCTGATCTGTCTTTCTTTCGAATCCTAGATTATCTGTCAATGCAGCATGAGAATGGACAGGGGTCTCTTACAGGATCATGTAGTGAGTAAGCTAATCATTGCCCGATTTTCTCCAGTGAAATATTTTGAGGGGCAAAAAAATAAAATCACTGTAAAGTGCTGGAATATATTCCTGAAACGGTGCATAAAATATTGCACTCACCACATACGTTCGGGTGACGAGCCATTTCTGCCTTCTCCTCGCAGGCTTTGGAGTGTCCCTTGCGGCCTGTTGCATGTCAGCACTGTGACATTGAGCTCGCTTTCTGCAAGCTCCAGGAGCACGAAGATTATTGCGGTGCCCGGACCGAGCGATGCGGCAGATGCAACCGCAACATAATGCTGCGAGAACTGAAAACGCATCCCGTCGACTGTTGGAAGAAGGCCGGGGGACAGCCAGGCGTCCAGGCGCAGCCTTGCTTCAACTCCGAGGCCCCTTTGCGAAACATTCAGACCATCAGCGACTACCTCCTGGGGTCAGATTCCGCTGGAGAGTCGCCACTGAGGGGCAACAGGTTCCTGGAGAGGCAGCTGCACAGTTGGGTCTCGGGCGATCAGCTGCCCAGGGAATCCAGTTGGAGAAACCGAGGCCTATCCCGGCCAGATCAGAATCGAGGTAAAGGCCTTGAAAGAAAACTGCCCTTTTTCTCCTCAAGGGCTCAGAAAAATGCCACTCTTCTGAATATACACCTCTTGAATTAAGAGTGTGGGGATTCTCTCTCTCCGGAGGCTTTGGAAGCAACTCTGCATCTTTGTGTTTGTGTTGCTGCACAGCAGCACTGGGGTGATGAAGTGTTGCAGGTTTGCTCTTCATGCTCTTCTTCGCTGTTTGTTCCCTGAAGCCCCTTTGGAGAAGAGAGCCACCCCGCTGCCTGCGGATGGAGAGTCGGACTACAACTTCGATTACCTGCTGGCGCTCAGCTTGCAGCACGAGAATAGCTTGGCTCAGCCCAATGTGGCAGAGGCCCACAGAGAACTCTGGAAGAACATCTGTCCCCCCCAGACCGGCCCAGCTGACCACAGTAGCCAAGCAAAGAACTCCAGTGGCCTCTCTCAGGATTCGCTGCTGGCAGCCGACATTCTGGACAGGCCCAAAAGTACGTTGTTGCTTATCGAGGGACAGGAATGGACGTGCTATAGGGAGAGCCCCGGGGACCCTGGCCCACTCTTAAGTTGCTCTGGGGTGATGGTGGGTTGTTTTTTTTTTTTTTTTACTGAAGAGCAGCGTAAACCTAAGCAAGTAACACCGGGTGGTTCCCTATATTTGGCAGAGGAGTCGTCTGTGTGAGCACCTGGGGAATGTGGCCGAGGAGAATTTTGAAGGGGGAGATGGGAGGCTCGATGGTTTGTAACCTAGTTGTGAGTTGTGCAACTGTCTCTCTCTTATCCTTCAGCGGAGACCCGGCTGCCTTGCGAATTCTGCGAGGAGCTGTACCCCGAGGAAGACCTGATCCTTCACCAGGTGGGCTGCCTCATCTTCTGGGGCCGAGAGGGGGGGGGAAGCTGACCCAGGAAGAGGGGCTGTGGAAGCATCACCCTCTGTTCAACTCTGCCCTCTGGGGCAGTTTGAAGAGAACGCTTTGCTTCTTTCTCTGCCCCGCTCATAACAGACAGGCTGCAACCCAGCCAGTGCCTTGGCCTCCTTCAGCAAGAGGAGCAACCTGGTCCCGCCGACAGACTGTCTCAGCAGCCTGTGGGGAGAGCTGCCCGGCAGCCGTTCGAGGGGCAGCGGAGAGACCTTCCCTTTCCAGCCTGGCATCCAGGACAGCCTCCTGCTCCCTTGCGAGTTCTGTGGAGTCCAGCTGGAGGAAGAGATCCTGTTCCACCACCAGGTACAGACCGCCACGAAGCCCCTTGGCTCAGTGATTGGGGGAGGGGAGTGACTGGCTTCCTTAAACGGGCAGTGACTGGCAGCCCTTCCCCTCAACCCAGGACCAGTGTGATTTGCGCCCGGCAACCGCCCCCCCAAGCGGAAGAACGCCTGCGCAGTCAGAGGCGCCAGTTGTGGAAAGCTCTGTGGGAACTGAGTCTCCGGATCTCCCCAGAAGACGCATCCGGCACCAAGGTACCCCCCGGCTGAGTCTTGCTGGACCCCAAACTGGGGGCTCTGCATAGGAGATGCGACTCTTCTGAGCTTCCGCAGAGGGTGGTGGTCCTGAGCAAAGGGGTGTCTCCCTCCTCCAAACTGGGCTGTGTGGGGAAGTGGGCAGGGAGGGCCATTTGGTGTCCTCTGTGCTTCTCTTCCCTTCCTTGTCCCTGAGGTGCCTTCCCTCTCTCCCTCCTGCGCCAGGTGAGCTCTCGTCTCAGTACCTGGAGCAGTTCAAGCAGAAGAAGCCTTGTCCGCCTGCTCACGGGAGTCACTCCCAGGCGGCTGCCAGGCGCATCCAGCTGGCCGCTCCTAACAACCGGAGGGAGGATCCGGCGGCTCTTTCGAAGGGAAGGAAGCCCAGGAAACTGGGGGACGGCGAAGGGAGGACCCCCCCGGGCCGAGGGCCGAGTGACCCAGTGGCCGCCCCTCTGCCTGCCAGATACTCCTCCCCGGACTTCCTCCCCAGCAGCTACGTTCCGAGCTTCCCGACGGCGGTTCCGACTCGCCCAAGGTAGCTTTTCCAGAGTCACAAACCAGCTTTCCAAGTTTCAGTTTACGGTAGAATTAGGAGCGTCTTGATGGTGATGATGGGTGCAAATCTGGGCTGCTCCTTGTTGGGGTGGGAGGGAACCTCTCCTTTTTGCCTTCTGGTCTAACTGGAACAGGCAGCTGTTTCCCGGGGGGGGGGGATTTTAAAACAATCTTGAAGAAGTTTTGTTTTTCAACTATCCCTCTGGTTTTTTTTTCCTCTCTCTTTCAGTATAAGACAGGAAGGAGGACAAAGTCCTGCAGGTCCGCCCCACTTCAATAACTCCAAGGTAAGGGTTGCACTCGGCCGATGGCCTCTTGGGCCAAGGTTTTAAAAGCCAATTCTGCAATAAAAGGTGAACCTTTTGCAAAATCTGAATCAACCTTCCTCTTAATGAAACGTCCCGTATTCAGAAAAGTCTGCGCTTAGGTAATTATGTCCCAACCACGGCCCTGTTTACACTTGATGTCAACACTTCTTGCTGTCTGTGATTTTACTCAGTCGTGTACTTGGAGGTGCCTTTCTCAGTCGGTCGTCTTAAACTCTTCCTCTCTGAATCACGAGGTGAAGAAATCCAGTGTCTTCTCTCCGAGGGCTCCTGTCCTGCTTCCAGGTCTTGCAGGGGCAGGAGACAAGAGTCGCTTTCTTTACCCGAAACGTCCGATTCGCAGCCGCTTGGATTCCGGCCTGGCCTCTCCCCTTCCTGAGCAGAGCCTCTGGCTTTCCTCCCTGCAGGCAAAACCGCGGCAAGTGAAATCGGCCGATCCCGAGAGCGAATGAGGGGGAAGTGTTCGGGGCCACCTTCTCTTGCCTCCCTTCTGGCACAAGGACTCGGTTTCGTGACGCGATTCCCACAGGAGCTGCAGGGCTGGCAGTCCACCCTTCAGGTCACAGACGTGGCGGCGGCGGTGGCAGCAGGAGGACCCTGTGGTTGCTTTGTCAGTTGTGCAATGTTTTGATGCTGTTCGGGTGGGCCTCGGCCCCACTGCTTTCTGCTTGAGGCCCGAGTCACTTCAGGGCCCTCTTGAGGGGGGGGCTCAAAACTTTGTTCTTGGGCAGACCCTTCCTCTTTTTCAAGTGTAGAGCAACCCCTACTCACCCACCCCTTCCCAAATGCCTAAGGAATAAAAAGGCTAGTAGTCGCTGAGTTTGAACTCGGTACCTTTGCTGCTAGGAGTTTTTCCTCCCTGCCCTCGGCCGCCTCTTTCTTCTTCCTCCCAGTCCAGTTTTTCAGTCAACGTGAAAAGAGGGAAATCTCCCCCTGGGGGGGGGGGGCTCCTCTTGCGGTTCAGACGCACGGCCTTAAAAGCTGAAACTGGCGTTCTGAGTGCGAGGAGCCGGAGGGGAGGGGTGTGTGTGGGTGTGGGTGTGTGTGTAGACTTTTGAATTTCTTACAATAAAGTTTGTATCTATTAGTCAAACCTCTTTATCTCCAGGCCATTCATTAACTAGGCTCAGGCAACATGCCACCAAAATAATCTGTTTGGTTGTTTAAGCCTACGGTGTGGGCCGCTGCAGGGCCTCCAGTTAATTGCCCCGTCTCCCCTTCCAGTGAGCCCCCCTGGCTTATTTCATCCCCTCCTCTGCTCACCCCCCTGGCTCCCAAGGCCAGGCCAAGAACAAAGCTGTTTCATGGACACTTCCACCAAATGTAAGCATTTATTAAATACAAGAAAAAGCCAAAGAATTCTCAAAACCAAGTGGAGCCAACCTTGCAGCGTCCTTTCCAAGGGCAGAGGGCTGTTGGGTATGTTTACAGAGACAAGCTGCGGTGGTTGTTGTT
>NW_015386679.1:90129-134550 GCF_001527695.2 Protobothrops mucrosquamatus | reverse complement strand
AAAAAACAAACAAACATACAGTGCAATAAACCCATCCCAGAGCGAGCTGGAGCAGGCAGCCTGTCTGTGGGTCTTCATCCGAAGGAGCTGGGCCTCTTCCGCAGGGCTTCTGCCACCTGGGAGCAGACATCCCTGCCCCAGAAGCGCCTCCATGGGTTCATCATGGATAATAAATAGGAAAATGGATACTGAACGTGAGTTTAAACTGAAATGCCTCCGTGTTCTCCGCTGCCTTCAGGAGCAGCTTTTTACATTCAGAACAACTATTCAAGTTAAAAGGAAGAAGACTCACAGTCCCAGATCCCGAAGCCAGGGGCAGCCGGGCTTTGGCCCTCCAGCAGCAGCCGCCGCCGCCGAGCGAACCAAAATTGATCTGACGGGCTCTGGACCTCCCGGCCTGTTTCTTTCTCACACTTTGCTCGCTCCTCCTTAGCGGCTTCCTCCAGCTTGCCCCGACCTGTGCTTGCAAAGGAATCCACCGTGCAGAGGGAAGGTGTCGGATCTGGACACACAACTTCCTGCACCCCCACCCCCACCCCAGAAGCTCCATTTACAGTGAGTGGGGGGGGGGGGTAAACACCATAAGAAGGACCATTTGTTTTCTTAAATGCAACCATAAATAATTGGAATAAATATACATCAAGTCACTTTACAGCACACACATTTGGGGCCAAAATGCGGCTACTCTGGATACCTTGGTGGTCTCTGGGAGGGAGAGGGAGCATCCACCAGTGTGGCAGCTGAAAGGTATCTGTGAGGTATTTGAACAAGAAGCCCCCTCGAGAGAAAAGCCCCCCCCAATCTCTGGAAAACAGGGCTATTGATCTTTTGTGGGTGGAACAAAGTTAAAAGTCCCTGTGTTTTTCTCCTGAGCGCTAGTAAATGCACCGTATCGCCTCTCCTTAGCCTGAAAACGGGAGGGGGGCACCTCTGCCGGAAGGTGGGCCAGAGGGCTCAGAGGGATGACTGCGCAAGGGAGACGATGGAGCCCTCCCCCCTCGGCCCCTTGCCCTAAAAACAGTCACGCATCTTCCCAATCATCCCCAACCTCCATCCACACGTCACTCAGGCCAAATAATTAACAGTATTCACAGAAATATACAATAAATACAGCTCCCCCGTGCCTACGGACGAGCAAAACCATTCCGGGTCACGTTGCCCGGCTGCCTTTAGAGGACAGCTGGCGACATCCCGGCTTCTGCGGGGAAGGAGGTGAGCCGGGAGTGCGGCCGTTGACATCTCCCAGACGGCACCCAGCCAAGCGGGGCCCTCTGAGGCCTTTGGGGTCTTGGGTTGGAAAGTGAGTGACCCCCAAATGGCTTGATCCGACACCATTTTTGTTAGATGTTTGATGCTAGTCAAAAGACGCCCCCGTGCGTGCGTGGTGTGTCATTCAAAGCCGGGGCGCCTGTGTAAGTCTGCAGAGTTCCCTTGGAAACCCTTCCATTGAAATAAAAATCAGAAAGCCAGGCGGATCCGTTCGGTCTTTGCTAAGGAGGAGCCCGGGATCCGCCTCTCTAAAGGCAACGTGCGAACGGGGGTCTCGGGAGGACCATTTCTGAGTGCAGGGCGGAACCTTCGGGGCCAGCTGGGTCCGAGCCGATAAAGTGGGTGATCAGCAGCGAGACAGGCAATCCCCCTCCCCACCCCACTTTAGATCATCACAATTTAGGCTTTGAGCAATCGGGAAGTGATCGTTGTTTATCACCCTAACAGTGGAATGTGTGAAGTTACCCCCTCCCGAGCCTGGCAGAAAGTGAGAAACGCCGGTTCTTCTCCAGCCAGTTATGTTGTGCCCCAATCACCAAAAAGAAGTGTGGCAGCTTCACTGCAGCACTCAGAAATGGTGGCGGAGGATCTCCCCCTCGCACGGCTGATCCCCGGAGATCCCCTCGGCCGTGAGCTCCTTCCCGATGAGGACGAGACGGGGGGATCCGCCAGGATGGCAAACATCGCTCCCCGGACTAACTTTTCTACAAGGCGGCAGCAGCAGCAGCAGCAAATTCCATCCACCCCAGGAGTCTGCAAAGAGGAAGCGGGAGTCTTCCACGAAAGGCGTTGCAAGAACGAAGGCGAGGACCAAGTTCACCTCCTGCTCTTGCCTGGTCGTGGCTGGACTTCTCAGACGCGTCCTCTGAAGGGCCCACCCTTGAAGGGGAGCAGCTCAACCGCTGAGAGGGTCCTCCCGATAGTGGATGGCGTACCGGAGTTTTTCCAGCATGATCTCCAATGAAGAATACTGGGGGAGCTTGATCATGAACATGCAGGTCTCCACACGGATGTACCGCGAATCTGGGGAGCCTGTGAAGGAAGGGAAGGAAGGAAGGAAGGAAGGGAGGGAGGGAGGGAGGGAGGGAGAGTCAGTCAGAAGGGAGTTTTGCTTTTCCGATGGATCGTTATACACAACTCTGACTCTTATTCCCCCCCCCCTCTCTCTCCTCTCTCTCTGCTATCAGATTACAGATAAATGTGCTACTCAAGGATGAAACAGCCGGCCAAGTTGTTCTGTTTCAAATTACAGTGCCAAGGAAGAACAAAGTGAACCAAAGTCACGCTGGCCTTCTGCACCAAGCAGGAGTTACCTCCCCCTTGCTTAACTGTTACGAGGGCCAAACCAACACTGGTCCCATCAATCCCCCTGAAGTAACCCCATTTTCTGGCTCAGCCACCCCGTTTCGTTTCTGCCGAAAGACCCCCTTCCCCTCATTTCTGGGCCAGGAAACAACCGCACCTGCCGTGCCATCCGGGGGTGCAATTTTCATGGGGTAGGGCGGCACATGGGCTGTGTCTGGACCCCCATCCTTGCAGGGACAGGTGAAGGGGATGCGCTCCTGGTTGCAGGCAAACTTGATGAATTTGCAGAGCTCCTCCTGAGTAAACATCTCCAAGGCTCCCCAGAAGAATTCAATATGCTGGTCGGTCTCCATCAGCCCCACTTGGTACATGGTGTGTGCCTGTGGGTGGCCAAGGGGGAGAGACAGGAGGGGGCAAGGAAGGGAAGCTAGTTCATGTGTAAGACTTAAAACACCCTCAACAGACTCTGGATCACCTGGGGCTCCCAAACCTACGTTGTTTCTTTCTATTCCACCTGGGCGGACTTGAGCATTCTCTACCAGGGTCTACATCTAAGCTAGTTCTCGTTCTGGTCTCGACTGCCCTGCTACTAAATTGCAGTGATGAAAGACGAATGGGGAAAAAGGGGGACGGGCAGCCGCCATCTTCTGAAGGGTCTTCCCAAAGGCTCCCCGGTTTCCGCAGGCCTCCTGCCTTCCCTCAGGTTGGAAGCCCTCAAATTACCTTGAGGAACTCCAGGTTGATGTAGGGGAGCCCACAAGTTCTCAGTTCCATCTCCAGGGGGGTCAGCAAGGTCAAGACCTGCAAGGGGATAATCGAGGCCAAGCCAGCTCTCACAGCCATCACACACTCTGGAGTCTGCAGCTCGTGTAACCTCAGATTCCGGATGGCCGTGGCGTAGACGTCCTTGTTCTCCCACCTGAAAAGGAAGGTGCGTTCAGGGACCCGTGAAGAGACTCTTTGTCTCAGGGCAGGAAGCCCTGCTTGGCTCGTCTCCCACGGGACACTCCTGCTTCTCCCTCCCCCTCTGCCCCTTCCAGCGCAGGGAGCGTGTCCTGCCCGTCCTGAGCCATAAAGGGAGGCTAAGAGAGCCCACGTGTCAGGCCTCCTTCGGAGCCGCTTCAGGCACCTTTGGCTCACAGGCTGCCCTCCGCCACGGAGCTTCTGCTACTCACACCACAGGGATGTGCCTGCCCCGGGCACACAGCTCCACCTCCTCTCCGGTCATGGCCACGTAGGTGAACTTGCAGCTGGGCTTGTTGGGACTGTCCGGGCTCTCCATTGCGTGGTGCTGGGAGGCGATCTCCGCACACACGGCTTCCAGCTCGGTTTCGTCGTTCAGCTAAGACGGCAGAGACAAAACATTTCTCCACTAGGACAAGGACCCTGCGGGCAGGTGTGAATTCGGCCTACGTGAAAGTGTGCTCATGAATCAAAGCGCTCCAGGGCAAAGCCAACTGAAACAACAAAGTGGGCTTTTTAATTTATTTCTCCCTTCTGCTCCTGAAGACTGAGAGGCCTTGCAACTGGTGACTAAGCCGATGAATGGGCTAAATGGGCAATTGACACAAGAACAATCCTACATGAATTTAAACTTTATTTTGAAGGTTTTACAACACCCCGTCAAGGCTGGGCAAGAGGATTCGCCACCGCCAAAGACTTACATTTTCAAATTTTTTGACGTAATTGTAGGTTAGCACGTCAGCCTCCTGGAGGTCCACATCTGGCTCCAGCGGTTCTCCTACCAAGATCTTCCAGAAGGAGGGCAGGAGATCCAGGGGCAGAGGGACATCAGCCCGAATGGCAATGCCCAGCAGTTGCCCAAAGAAGTGCAGCAGCTGTTCCTCCCCGTAGCTGATGGGGCTGGGTGTCAAGATGTACTTGCCCTGGGGAGGAAAGGCGGCATGGGTTCGAAAGCCCCCGTCTCCTGAGGAATCGTGGCTTGCTTGGCTGACTGGCAAGACTCTCATGCCCGGTGCTGTGGAAAGCCTTTCGGCTCCTCTGCGCCAACGAGGCTGGGAGCGAGCGTCCCGGCTGCTGCCAACTGGCCGCAGTTTCACAAAGAGCCACGGGGCTCCGTCGGCCCTGGGCACCCGCTGGCGTACCTTGTTCTTGTTGACCGCCGAGCTTGGACAGAGCAAAAGGAGGGACAGCAACGTACTCTGAAGCTCCTTACAGACCTGCCAAAGAAAGTGACGGAAAGATCCACCTGGAAGACACGTGGAGGACACTGGTCACAAAGCGTTCCTTTCATCTGATATTCCGTTCCTACAATGGCCGAGAAGATGAATCTGGAAGCCAGAGGTGGTTCCCCACTGGGGAATGGACTTCATTGACCAACTGAGCCTCAGCCTTCTGAACAACTCACTCAACTCATCCACCAGCCATTCTTTTGCATGATTTTGAGCCCACCCTATTTTACAGGGCTGTTGAGATTAACTGGGGAATATATACAAGAGGCCACTTTATACATTAAGAAGGAGAAAGAAATAAGCGCTTATGCTGAGAGAACAAGTGGGACCCGCGTGGCTGCTGAAATGTTCAGGCAGCTCCTGCCAGCCTTTTGACCTCCCAGCCGGCGGCTTACTTGTGCCGTGAACCTCCTCGCCGGTGAAGCGGATGTTGAAGGCGTAAGTGGGGTCTCCTCCACTGGCCAGTTTCACACAGAGCTGCGATGAGGGAACGCACGCCAGTTGCCGGGCAGCCTGGCAGAAATAGGAATTTTCTGAAGAACGAATCTCTCCTGTGGGAGAGGAACGGGAAGAAAAGGCAGGCTGAAAACGGCCATCCACGGCTGGGAAATTCTGACGATCCCACCCAGCTCAGGAGAAAAGGAGAAGAGTGGGGGGCTTCCCCTGAAGTACCTCCCACGATTTCGAGGGGGTCCAAGGTGATCTCTGGGGCTGCATGATCAGCGGTTCTTTGCACTGTGGCGTTGAGCACGCGGTTCAAGACGGTCACTTTCGTGTCATAAAAAATCAGCCCTGAAGAGACCAAACACCACAGTCCCCCCGTAAGGAACAACATCGCAATCCAAGATACGTAGGCCCTTCCCCAGACAATCCGTTCCCTTCACATGGTTTACATTATTTCCTCTCATCCAGCCCCAGATTCTGCCCTGGGGGTCCTCAGAGGGGAGTAGCCAACCAGGGGACAAAAGAAACCAAAGGAAGTTGCTTATTTTTCATTTGCTTTCCTTGACCCATCAATACGATTCTGCCCTTTTCCAATATGGATTTCGGTTTCCTTCACAAAGCGGAATATTTGCATTCTCTGCCTCAGGTGGTTTTCCAGAATCCACATTCCAAATGTAGCAGGAGGGTGAAACTTAAACCCACTTCATTCCATCTCTGTCTAAAAACTGACTAAAATGACACTAAGCGAATCCAGTGTCGCTCCGATCAGATATTACGAATTTGGACTTGGGGCCCCGTCTGAGACGGAAGCCCTCCAGCGCCTGGGCCGGTTTTGTGGTCTCCACCTGCTTTGCCCCCCCTCCACCCAAGCCCTGACCTTTGGCCTCCTGCAGAAGAGCGGCGATGCTGTTGGGGTACTCCTTGGTCTGCCGGAGCTCCACCAGTGGCAGGAAGAAGGTCTCCAGGGTGGTGTTGAGGGACTGGAGCAGGGCGAAACGCAGGCGGAGGCTTTCCAGGGGGACGCCTGCGACAGAGCACAGTGGTCAGGAGTGGCCGAAAAACAAGGGGGGGGGAAGGGACGGGAATGATCCCCCAAGGAGGAGAAGGAAGAGTCCTGCACGTACTCAAGAGGCAGGAGACCTGGGGGTCAGCTGTGTCCGCCGAGTCCAAGTACACCTCGTGGGGGTGCAGCCGTGCAGGGGTGATGGCCAGATGGCGGCAGACCCGGTTGATGTAGCGGACCAGGGCGACGTCCATCTCCAAGGACCACTTGCGGCAGGCTTTCTGGGCGTGCCTGGCGTCGAGGCAGGCGCACCTGGGGGAAAGAGGAGGAGGGGGTCTCAGAGGAAGAAGAGCCCCCCACCAGACAACACAGACGTGGCTGCAAGGGTGTCCAACGGCTGCGAGTTCCCCTACCTTTCAAAATGGAGGTCATAACCACAGGACAGGATGGCTCGCCACACGCTACGGATGTCCTGCTTTGCTCGGTCAATCACAAATCTGTGGAATCCCTCCAGGGTCAAATACTTCTCTTCAGGAGCTGAAATCGTTTGCCAGATAAAATAAATATGTCAGCACAGATATATCCAGGGAACGTTATACAGCTCAGCCCACGTTTGCTTTCTCCGTTGTGGCTGCTTCCTCTCATACGGAAAACCTGCCATCCAACGTGGACTTCTATTTATTTTGAAATTAGGCCCCTCCGTGGCTCTGAGAGCCGCAGAGCAGCTTCCAAGCAGGTCCTCAGCCACCAAACGGCCAATCTGAGTGCCGGTTATGGGACAAAGTCCCCCCCCCCCATTTCCCGGCCAACCCAAAGCCCGGAGCTTTCTCTCCCCGGCCTCAGGAGGGGGCTGAGTTACCCTCCGGCTTCTTGGTGGGGGCCTTGTCGGGGTCCTTCTCCTCAGGCTTGCTCTTCTCTGGAGACCGTGGGGCCTTCACCGTGGGCTTCTTCTCGCTCAGGGCTGTCCTGCTGAAGGAGGAGGAGGAGGAGGAGGGAGCAGCGTCTTGGTCAACCTCTTTCCCTGAGAAATGTGACTCACACCACAGTCTTCTGTAGCTTAGGCCACAATTCCCAGGCAGCCGGTCCCTCCTGGTGGAGAGGGGAGGTCCGCCCTGCACCCCCCCTCTGCCCCAACAGGGCAGCCCATCCTGCGCCAGCCAGGCAGCCCAAAGCAAAACTAGGGGAGGGGAAGGGAGGTGACCCACCGTGTCCGTCAGATTAACTTGCACGGATTCCCAGAGGAGGACAGGAGGGAACCGGCTGCCTGGGGCCACCCCGTTCCTCCCTTCCTGGGGGGTCCATGGAGCCAAACCCTCACCTGACGCTGTTCAGCACGGCCTTCTCCTTGGCCGGGGGCTTTGTGACTGGCCGCTTGGTGCTCACCACCTTCACGGGGTGCTGCTCTTTGCCCCCCTTGTTGTATTTGCTCTTGTCGAACTTCGGCTTGGGGACTCCGTATTTTCTGAGGATCTTCGAGGGAGAAAAGGAGAGGGTGAGGGCCAGCATTTCAGGCGGGGAAGGGCAGCCGTTTCAAGGGGGTCCAAGGAATCTGAGCCCACCTGGGTCAGCTGATCCTCCAGGGCCTTCTTGGGGGGACGGACGTGGGTGAAGAAGGTGTGCAGGAGGTTCCCGGGGGCCTGGGTGTTGATCTGCTCTTTGCTCAGGTAGATCTCCATCACTTTGGTGGGCTTGGCCGGCAGCAGGCTCAGCACTTGCTCGGAATGGAGGCAGCTTTTAAAGATGTCCGTGAGGACTTCGCGAGCCCCGGGCACCAGCTTGTCCCCTGTGGCGAGAAAGGCGAAAGGTCACTTCAGAAGGCTTTCCGGCCACCTTAGGTCTGAAACCACTAGTTCTAAACTCCCGGGAAAAGTTGTGTCTTGAATCAAACGGGCTGAGGGTTTGCTTGCACCCAAGCGCTCCTTTGTGGAACCGAAGCAGGTCCAACTTTCACGGCTGGAGAACTGCAGGATCCCCGGAGCCCTTCTGTGATTCTAAGGACGCTTAGATCTTAGATCTTCCACTTGCTCCAAAAATGAAGCCTACTCGGTCCTCCTCCTCCTCCTCCTCCCCCCTCCTCCATACACAATGTGCACAAGGCACCTGTCAATGTGGAACACACCTGTGCAGAGACACACCCACAGACACGCACCTTTCATGGTTTTGTCACTGAAGTAGTCTTCCAGCGCAGGGCTCCCTTGGGTATCGAACAAACTCTGATTCACAGTCGAGACAGTCAAAATCTCCTCAGAGGACATCTCCATCAGCTCGTCTTCTCCGTCCAGAGTTGACAAACCGATCAGATCGCTGCTGTTAAACAAACTGGCCCGGATCTTCTCGATCTTGGCCCGGGATCTGATCTGTGTTAAAGAAAGCCAAGGCGGGAGTGATTTGGAAGGAGGGGACAATCTTCCTCGGCAGCCAAGCGTCTTGCAGCATTTTAAGAGGGAATCCATTCCTTCCAGCCTTGTTTCCTTGGAAGAGGTAAAAAGATCTGGACCCTCATCCAAGGTCATTCATTGTTCCCTTCTCCCTCCCTCCCTTCCCTCTCTTCCTTCCCCCCTTCCCTTCCCTTCCCTCCCCACTGCACTGCAGAGGCCTGAAAGCAGGAAAGGGGCCACAGGGCCGCAGATAATTTATCCATCACTCGCTGCCCACTCGCCACCCTTTTCTCTTGGGGGCCCTGAAAGCCCTTCTTACCTCCACCACAGCAAAGCCCTTGATGGGCCTGGAGGGGACTGTCTGGCTGTCGAGCGACGTAACGGTGTACAGAGAGCCCACGTCAGAGGCCGAAGCCGTCTCCCCGTTGTCCAGCTGCTCCCCGAGACTGCCCAGGCTGCCCAGGCTGCCGGTGCTGCAGAGCGACAGGTCCAAGCTCTCCTGGCTGGAGACCCCGTGCGGCTCCAGCAAGCCGGACGGGACAGCCACCTCCAGGCCGGCCTGAAACTGGTCCACGGAGATGTCGCTGACGGTCCGGGAGATGCCCTGCGAGCTGCACAGGGAGGCCTGGCTGGTCGAGGCGGAAGCGCTGACGCTCATGGCCGGCGTGACGCTGCTGGAGCTGCTGATGTCCAAGCTGTCCACGCTGCTGGACACCACCGGCTTCCCCAGCTCGGTCCGGCCTTCCCTGCCCTCCACTTTGCCCTTGGCCTTCTTGGGCTCCTCCTCCTGCACCGGGATGTAGATCTCGTCTCTGAAGACGCCGCCGTGAGCGTTGCAGGCCTTGCGGATGGCACTCCGCACCACCCCTTCTTCCAGGTGGGTGGGGATCCCCGAAATCACCAGCAGGCGGCTGTGAGCCGTCGCCCCGACCAGGGCCTGGCAGGCGTCCGCCACTGCGTCGTTGGTCACCCCCAGGCCCTGGGGGTCCTTCCTGGTGAGGTGCCGGAGGATGATCAGCAAAGTGAGGGCCCGATGGAACCACAGCATGTCCTCTGGCTTACTCCCGCCGATGCTCAGCAGGGCCGGGTCGGCGTCGGACGCGCGGGAGGAAGACCGCTTCCCCGAAGCCGAGGTTTTCTCCCGTTTCATCTTCACCTTCTTCCTCTTGGAGAGGAGACTGGGGCTCTGGGGGGTCTGCCCGGGGGAGGAGGAGGAGGAGGAGGAGGAATCGCTTAGATTTGGGCCGCTGGTCGAAGACATCACGCTGGCGGTGATGCCCATGTTGACCGGCAGGGTCACTTCGGCCACAGCCAGGCAGACCTCCATCAGGGCGTGGAAGTAGGTGGAGAACCTGCCCTGGTCGGCTCCCCCCACCCCAGCCCCGCCACAGGCGTTCCCGGACACCCAGCTCTGGGTCTCTTCGTCATAGAGCTTGTGCAGCTCCGACTGGAGCGCCATCAGCATGGCCAGGCAGGGGTTGAGCTGGAGGGCGAGGGAGGAGGAGAGGCCCGCCGGGCTCTTCCGCTGCTCCAGGCTGTGGACCTTGCGCAGCAGCTCAGCCAGCAGGTGGAACAGCAGCTCCTTCACGCAGGGGGCCATGCTGGTGGTCCATAGGAAGTTCCCTGTGAGGGTTGGAAGAGGACAGTGGGACCTTGAGCAGTTCAGCTGGAGGGAGACGTCCTTCGGCAGCTCTTTGCCAATTTACACATTGTTTTCCCCGGAACCTGCCTGATCCTCAAAAGGGCTGCTACGCCGTAGTGAGACTCAAGGCGGGGAAACCTGCCCTCTGCTCTTAACTGGAACCCAGCAGGGTTTAGCTCCAGCAACCGAGAGGCGCCAGGCTGAGCCCTTCAACTTCCCAGGAGCCCAAAGGAGGCTGTGGAAGAGGCCACAGATGCCCCTGGGCCTTCTGGGACTCTCTTATCGTGCAGATTCTTTGGACAGCACCGGGTGGATCACTCGGCCAACACCGACCAGGTCGCCAAGTCCTTTTCACCCAAACTGAGACCCAGGGCTTACCCCTTCCACGCTACCAATTTCTCGTTTTGGCTTCAGCTAGAGCAATGGAATTGTTCTATTGCTGCCATGTTTCCAGGGCCGTAACATCCCCCCAAATCACATTCCCCCCCTCCCCGGCTATGAAATGTGCCACAAGCCGCTTTTCTGTCACCTAGAATTTCCACCACTTGCAGGAAAACCGAGGCAGGGATTGCGTCCGGCTCTTCGTCGGATCGTCCCTCGCCGTCCTCCTGCTTCCAGGTAAGCAGCTGCTCTGCAAATGCCACGGCCAGGGGGAACTCGAGTGGAAGGGAGTGCAGGACCAACACGGCACCAGGAGGGGGGGACACGCCTTGAATGGAGACCCAGAAAAGCAGAAGAGCTTATTGGTGGAATTTAGACTCTGAAGGGTGTTTCTGTGTATGTTATTTCCATAAGAGGGGGTGAATCAAAAGCCAAAATATCTGACACACTCCAAAAGTAAACCATCAGCACCCAGCACTTTTCTCCTGCCCGAGAATAAGGCTTCTCTTCGTTCACAACATTACTGCAAAAATCTGGGTCAATTAACGTTGGTATCTGAGTTCCAGCTGCACAAATCCCAGCTACATTCAGGATACTCTCCTGACACCCGGCTCAGCTCTAATTTCTGGCCAGCTTCTAACCGTTACTCTAAAGTTCTGCCTTTCAATCGTACCCAGTTTGATGTGGACCTTGTCTGTGGAGATGATGACCGAAGGATACTGGTTAGTGGTGGGAGGTGGGGTCAGGCCTGTGTTGGTAGGAGAAGCATCCCGAGGGTAGCACACGGCCTCGATGAGGTTCAGCTGACCGTTCTTCTTGACCTTGTGGCCCAGGCCGTAGAGCAAGATGCGGGCCCAGGGGGCCTTGTAGAGGGATGAGCTGGAAAAGACAAGGACGGCTTAGCCGGTAACCTCCAGGCAAGTGGAGCTGTCCTTTCCCTTTCTTCTATCCTGACACAGTTGAAGAGGGTCAGTTAGGGAACAGGAGAAATTAGCAGATTCCGGAAGGCTGTGGCTCGGAGACTCAGCCTCAACTCCTCGCTCTCTGCTAGGGTTACTTACTCTTTACGGAATCCGGACTGGCTTTCCTTGCAGGACACGATGACAAAGGCAGCCCCGGGAAAATGGACGTCCATGTTTACTTTGGATTCAGAAATGGGGAACTCCTCTGAGGGAAACTGCTCAGGAGCATTCTGGAAACAGAAGCCAAAGCAGCTCACTGGAGCAATTCAGGACTGCCAGCGAAGGAACGGTTACACCCCAAAAGGCCCCTGAGTCAGCGGGAGGGGGAAGAAGTGAGCAAGCGAGCGAGCAGACAATCCTTGGAGGCTGCAAGGCTGTGCTGGCTCGCTGGCTTCCTTTCCGACTTGCCTGCAGGAAGAAGCAGATCTGCTTCATCAGGTCAAGCAAGCTCTCCTCTCCCTGGTGCAGGGTGCGAGCGATGGCGATGGTGAGCCATTCCTGGACCGTCTCGGCGTTGCCCTGGAAGAAGAGCTCGGTGGCCGAGCAGTTCTGGGAATGGATCGAGTGCTGGAGGGACTGGGCCAGAAGGATGGAGGTGGAGCTGATGGTACCGTCTGGGCAGGAAGAAGAAAAACAGCCCGCTCAACTCTACCTCCCAGGGACCCATTTCCCCTTTGGGAAGACAACGTGGAGATAGAATCAGACTTGGCTTCACGGCTGCTGCCCGCAGGCCATCGTAGGGACCGCTCTCTTTCAACAAGCAGACACAGATGTACGGGCAAAGCCCCCCGCAGCCCCCTTCGCTGATTCAGCCGAGCCTCCCGCCCTCCAGATGCCGAGAGGAGATGGCGCTACCTGGAAGGGGGGGCGCCAAGAGCTGGTTGGAGAGCAGCTGGAGGTGCTCCAGGGTGATGTCCCGCACGCTGAAGAGCTGAGTGAACATGTGGGGCGTCTTGGGGGCAAAGATGTTGAGCAGGGCCATCCGGCAGTACAGACGAGCCAGCACAGCCTCGCAGCGAAGGAGCTCCCTGAAACGGAACAGCCGCGTCAATATGCTGTTCTCCACCAGGTGCAACCCCTGGAAGACTCCGGGGGCCTCCAGAATTGCACTGTCATGGGTGTTTCGGTGCCGCCACGGGGCAATTTCCCACCCTCAACGCTAACAGACATCCCAATATATTCAACAACCCCAGATTGGCAGAGGGCGGTTTAATGAGCAGCAAGTGGTGTCTTATCTTCTGAACTTAAGTCAGGGCCCTTTCCTAGAGGCTGCTCTGCAGCTGGTCCTCAACCCACGACCACAGCCGGGCCCAAACTTTCTGTCCTTAAGGGAGACATTTGCTAAGTGAGTTTTGCCCCATTTTACCACATTTTTCAGTGCCGTTGTAACTTTGAACGGCCATTAAATGAACTGTCGTAAGTCAGGGACTAATTTAGCCAGCATCTGGTTACAGCTTCAGGATGTGGGGTCTGGAGGCCCAGGCTGCCTGTCGGCCGTTGTCTCCGCTTACCTGTGAATCTGGATGTTTGAATTGTCCAGGGACACCAGCCCGTTGGTGGCTGTCCTCCTGTGGCCGGCCGGGGGCCGCTCCAGCATGTCGATGGGGTACCAGTACCTGACCAGGACACCCTCGCTCCGCAGGTACGTCTCCACCTGCACCAGCTCGTTCACCTGCGAGGACAAACTCCGCTGTTGTTGCCCGAGAGGCTGGGCACGGGGTGCAATCCCGGCTGCCAGGGGGTTCCCTCCCAGCTTAAAGGGAGGCTCTACTTGCCGAGTCCACATCCAGGACGACGCCGTGCAGCCCAAAGGTCTTCAGCATCCCGCGGATGGCAAACTTGGGCAGAGCGGTTGCCACGGCACTGCTGGCCACGTTGTTGCTCTCTGGGCAGCGGGTCACGACCGTGAGTCCTGGCGGCAGGAGAAGGGGAAGCTTAGGGCCAGGGCCTCTACGAGCAGCAGCTGAGCTTTCCCTGCTGGGTCCCTGGCCTCAGGGCGGACGCCTGCCAGGGACCCGGGTCTGTCAGCAAACCGCGTGGAATAAGTTGGCGTGAAGCCTTCAAGGCTGGCAAAAAAGCCCCTGGGATTCCTGGCACGAGTCTTTATGGCGACTGGGGTAATGCAGCTGTGTTCAAACGTCGCCTTCTGGGTGTGAACCGCCCGCTCCAGCAGAGCTCCGGCTGCTTCTCTCCCCACGAGCCCCCAAGTAGGAGCCAGCAGGAAGCCCCAGACCTCCTCCCGATCGCAACTCCCAAAGCAGACGTACCTTTCCGAACTTTATCGATGGTGAACTTGTTGGCCTCGTCTTTGATGTCCTCGATGGTGGGAAGATACAGGTCGCGAGGGATGCCCCCGTTTTCCTCATAGAGGAACTCCACCGTCTGCCGCGCTATGTCAACCATGCCTGAAAGGCAAACCAGGGTCCGGATTGGCCTCCGGTAACAGACCGGGCAGGCCGAGGGGGCGAAGGGGTCCTCCTGCCCGGAATTCCTGGCAGATGCGCCAAGCCTTTCACGAAACTCCACGAAAAAGGAGGGACAGGCAGGCCAGGCAGGGACCGGTGTGTCCCGTCCCAAAGAGAAGCATTCTGCATTTACCTAACTGCAAAGCTCCCTTAATTTGATCCAGGCCGGACTTCCTCTCAGCTTCATTTCGGAAACGCCTCCTAATTGTGGGGAACACCTTGGTCTCCCAGGCTTTGACCAGCAGGGCGTAGTGGTCCTCCTGCAGAGGAAGGCAAAGCTTCGCTGGGGGGAGGGAGTGGGACAGAAGGGCTGCCTCCCAGGAACAAGGACAGGACGGACGGCCCTTCGCCTTTGGCACAAATCCACCCCGCTGACTCGGAGGCAGCTGCTCCGGGACCTGAGCGCTCCTTCTGCTTACCCGGGGGACATCGTCATCATCATCGTCATCGCTCTCGTCGTCTGCAATGGGCGGAGGGTGAGGATCGGGCCCTGAGATGATGAAGTTCTCGTAGCTGCGCTCCATTTTGTAATGGCAAGAGGAGTCGCTGTCGTATTCTGGAGAGGGAGGGGGAGGGGCGTTAAGAGAGGGAAGGGGCAAAGGGACAGGAAGGGGCCGTTGCCTGTCCCGTCGCCTACTCCTTCAGCCTCTTATGACTGGCACTTTGGCGTTTGTATCTTATGATTTATGATGACTGTATTTTGTGATCATGATTTATCACTTGTTGCTTGTATGGACACCGAGAGCTTCTGCACCGGAGACAAATCCCTTGTGTGCCCAATACACACTCGCCCAACACAGAATTCTGCTCTGTTTCCTTCTATTCTTAATCCTAGTCCTAGTCCTGTCCTAGATTAGCCTACTTTTTGCTGGTTAGCAGTTACTAGACAAAGACCCGGCAGGCCGAGGGGAGCCTCACGTTGCTGGGCGGTGGCCACGGCTGCGATCCTGCAGGGAGGTCCGTGAGTCCCGGGATCCGAAGCGGTGCTGGTGCCGGCGTCATTGTCGCTGTCGGAGGCCATGGCGAAAGGCAGCACCTCAAAGTTGGCGCTGATCTCCTCGGCCAGGTCGATGCAGAGGTCGGCGGCGTTTCGGTGCGCTTGGCCTTCCACGTAGGCGAACGGATGAGAGCCAAAGTTGGCCCGGACTTTGGTGTTCTGGAAGGAAACGAGAAGAGAAGGAGCTCAGCCTTTGCTCTCTTCCAGGAAACATTCCAGAAGTTTATTATTATTATTATACAAAGTAATGGTATTAACTGTAGTAGAGAAAGGAGAAAAGCTGTAACATCAAATAAATGCTGGGTGATGTACGGAAGTTATTCTCAGACCTGCTTTTCCCTTCCTCAAGTGAATCTGAGCAGGGAGAGAGATCTGACGTTCAACTTGCCTTCTTCTGGATATGGACCACTGGCCACATTCCCCCAGACACGTCTTCCAGATACGGCCCCAGCCGCTGTCCACAGTAGGTGAAGTAGACCCTGCCTTTGGCCGGCTGCCCTGGAGGAGGAGGGGTCCCTTCCGTCCGTTCCCAGCCAATGCCTGCCACGTCACCTGGGGAGAAAGCCAAGGGGCCAGGGGGGGGGCTGAGCCGGGCTCTCCCACACCCCTGAAGGAGGCTTGCTGGTTAGCAATAGGGCACAGCAGGCTTACCAGGCGAGAGGGCCACATCCAGGCGCACACTCTTCCACTGCAGCAAACTGGAACCGTTGTAATGAACAGCTCGTCCGTTGCTGGAGATGCACAAAGAAAGGGACATATTCACAGAGGAAGCTGTGACTCTTTCCTAGAGTGCCCAGGTTTAGTAGCTAAACTTGGCCGTGGCAGGCAAGCAATGGTGTGTGTTAGTTATCAAGACAACTTGACAAAGCAACGTCTTAATGAACTGATTTCAGGCACGGCCTCCGAAAGTCGGTTTATCTCATTTAGGGATCGCTGTGGTTGACCCAGAGCTGTCCTCTTCCTGTTTTACTTAATTCCCCCTGCGAGGGACACCAACCCTGGGCTCCAGTTTTGGCTCCCACATCTCCAAAACCTACTTGTGGAAGAGGCAAGTGCCCACGGGGTTTGTCCACGCTCCGTCACGTTTCTCAGCTTCCGTGGCAAAGCCAAACGAGACAATTGGGCCCGTATCATCGTCTGCATCTCCGTAGGACACAATTTCAATCTCCCAGTAGAAAGAGGGGGCCTAGGAAAGGAACGTCCGCAGGTGAGAGCCGGGAGCTTCACGGTGCCCTTCCAGAACTGTAGCTGTGCCCGGTGAATCCTCCTCACCTGAACCGGAACTGCTGAGGTGGCATAAATGAAGGTGCCCCGAGGCAGCCCTCCCCCTGCGCTGGGGTCCGCGAGGAAGGTCACCGCGGTGAGATGGGAGGAGAACATGCAGGCTCGCACAGGTGGAAAGACCCTTGAGGGGCTCCAGGTGATTTCTTTAGGCTGAACCAAGAAGACACAGAGCTGCATTTAATCAGAGCGGTCGAGGTTGTGGATTGGGTAACCGCAACACACAAGGAGCCGCATCCTTGACCGGTGGCAGTCTTGAATCAAGAGGCCTTGGGGTGGTTGATGCCCAGCGCTTTGACTTTGCCGCGGGCCAGAGGAGGTGGTAGTCCAACCTTCTTGCTCTATAATATTTACCTGCCTCCGGTCCGCCTGCAGGGGTGGCGGGGGCGGGCGAGCGCTATCGCGGTAGAGCATCCGTAACCTTTCACACTGCGCTTCGACAACAAGGAGCCGTTCCGCTAGAAGGTTGCAAACAAAGCCAGGATGTTCTCTAAAGCTGCACTTTCATTTCAGGTGCTATTAATACACCAACTGCTTCTTCTAAAGGACCAGCTGCTGGTCAGCCAACAAAACCAAGGGGTTCCTAGCTGCTTTTTTCCTGCTGACCCTTGAAGTAATTAAGGAGAGGACTAAAGCTTGTCTCGTCCCTCTTGCTACTTTTTATAACTACCCAGGAAACTAGAGGAGGACAAGCCAGTTTGGTAGTCTTCGGATCCAGGAACCGGGATCCCTACAATCTGATCCTGTTTTTTAATCCACAATATTTTCCAGGTAGACTCTTTTTTGCTCCCTTAAGAATAACGTTTAAGGCTTGTTTCGGTCGCAATAATCCAGTCTAAACATCTGTGGCGAGAAGACTCGGCTCTTACCAGGGCTGCATTCCTGGGCTACAAGGTTGAGGACTTCCACAGCAGCTGGGCACTGCTGGATGAATTCTTCACAGAAGGAGGTGTCCTCCAAGAGCTGGGCCATCACCAGGCATGCTCTTGGGGGTGGGATGGGGGGGGGGTAAAGAGAGAAAGAGAGAGGGGAGAAAAAGCAGGTCTTTAGGAGTTCTTGGGAATGGCCAATGACTTCTAGAGACCACCATGCTGGTCAAACAAGCAACTAAGAAACAGCTCTGGCTTCCGGCTTCCCCAGTTCCTTTGCCCATGAGGCCTTGAAGGAAAATGTTGGGTCATTTTGCTTGCTGGAAATCTCATCCAGCAAAAGGGGCGTCCCTCAAACCCGCTCAGGTGAGCCAAGTACTCCAGGCGAGCAGGCTCGGGGAAAGGCCTTGTGACAACACACCAGAACGGCTGAGCACCCACACAGCCCCAGTTGGATCTGGCATCTCCACCCACCTGGTTCGGATTTCAGCCAGGAGTCGCACCACGGCCATGACAGGCGTCGAGCCGTCCCCCGTGGCAGGCAGCGAGGTGTGGATAGACAGACTGCCTTCCTGAGGAAGCAACATGGACTGGACGGCTTGCACGACCTTCTCGGTAATGGACAGCTTCTGCAGAGGCAGCGCCTGAGGGGAAGGACAGAAATAAAAACCCCAAGTTGTTAGTTTCTGGAAAAGGAAGGAAGGAAGGGTGCGTTCTCATGACGATACAGAAATGAAGAATCAAGGTAGCTGGGCACTTATTACCGCTGAGTTTCTAAATGCCTTCCTTAGACATAGAAGACTTAGCATTCTCCCCTCCACATTATCTTGCAAACTGGTCTTTTTAAGGATCTAAACTGTGGAGCTAACAGTTTAGCTTGAAGGTAGAAACTACGTGTTCAGTTTAAACATTCAGGCACTTACCTGCTCCTTTCCGGGTATCAATATGAGCTCGCTCACCTCTGACCGTGGGATGCAGAGCCTCGATAGCGGAATCGTCAAGACGTCCGAGGCCTGGGAGGTCTTCCTACAGTCTATATTCATCGGTGGGAATTTGACCGTGGCGATCCCTTCCTGTTCGTTGATGGAGGCCACCACCCCGATACTTCTGGCTATTCCTCTACCCAGCACCTACGAAGAGAAGAGGAATGCATTTCAGACCCTTCCAGGGCTCCCAATTAATTACCCACTGAGACTGTAGGGACAATGGGAGGGCCGGGACAGATGGCAGCAGAAAGGTAACGGTTGGTGTCTTTGGAGGCCGGCCCACCTGAACTTCGGAGCCGATTTTGATGGTCTCCTTGAAGCCTCCGAGGGCACACAGGGCGGCCACCGCCTGGCGAGCGATCCTCTGCAGCGTGGCAAGCTTCCTCCCGTTGCTGCTGCCGTTCTCTAGGATGCTCTCGGCGTATTTCCCCAGCTGGGGAATGTACATCAGAGCACGAGACAAGACCTAGGAAGAGAAAGAGACCCCGGCGGGGGGACAAGTTGGAGGCGACTTCCTGGCCGTGTCCACACAGGGCATCGAAGAACCAAATCAGAATCGGATGAAAAACCGTTCCCTCACGTAATTCATTCCTTCACGGGATCCTTTGTATGAAAACACTGCTATTTCAGACTCCAAAGGTCTATTTCCTCACCCTTGTGAGGGGCCGAGAGGCTTTATTATGCCAGTTGGCTGCAGAGAATAAACAAGCCCCCTCCCCAAAGCCAGCCCTGAGTCATGCTGCACTGGGGAGGCAACGGAAGGATCAAGAGGAGCCCAACAGATGCTGGGTGCTCCTCTCAGCCCAAACCAGCAGAGGCGGGAAACATGCCTAAATGCCAGAGAGGCAGATGTTAGTTTCCAGACACCCCAGAACGGCAAGCCTGGACCGGGAGCAGAGAAACCAGGACAGGGTGGAAGAGAGATGCGAGATGGCCAGTCCTTCACCCGCTTACTTTTTCAGCAGTGGTGGTCCATATCTGAGCGGCGTTCGACTCGGGCGCCATGAGCAGGCTGTGGAGCAGAGCGATCACCTCTGCTGCCATGCTGTTGGCCACGTGGCCACTGATGAAGGGCCGCACAGGGTCCGTCCTGATTGGAGAGAGGGGAGTCGGAGGATCCAGGGCAGCCCAGCTCAAACCGCCCCCTGCCCACCACCCCCTTCACGCCCTCTGAGCTTTACCAAAGAGAAGCTGAGAGCAAGGAGTCAATCTGTAATGTTACTTCCAAGATCCAGGACCCCCCACACCCCCCGCTCAGTCCTTGGAAGGTCAGAGGTCAGCCTACCTGGCTAGCTCCGAATTCCGCTCCCTGCAGACGGAGGTCTGGGCCGTCTTCTTTTTGTCCCCGGTCGAGAGGCCGCTGGTGTTTTCGGGACTGACCGTTTCCACCGGGGGGCCCACGCTCACAATCAGCCCGGATTGGGCCCACTTGGTGGCCTTCCGCAAAGCCGCGGCCGCCTCCTCCGTGACCACCTCGCAGCAGCCGCCCTGGGGAAGAAAGGCCTGGCTTGCAATGGGGCCTCTCCGGGGCAGGTTGGAGGGCTGGAGAAAGCGAGGGGGCCGCTTACAAAGCCCTCCCGGAGGCCGCTCTCACCTTGGTCATGTCTCGGTCCATCTTGACCACCTTCTCCATGTTCGCGCCCGTCCCGAGGCGGAAAGGCCGACCTTCCGAGCTGCTACAAACAGGAGGACCAGAGAGGGTGAGGAGGGGGAGGGAGGGAGAGCGACAGACGGTCCTCCAGGCCCTTCCGCCCAGCCCGGGTTACCTCAGGAGCGGCTGGAGGACCTCGTGAGACGACTGATCTTCCCGCTTGTGAATAAATATGGACAGCTTGCCGTCCACGGCCTCGCTCTCCTCTCCGGGGTCCTTGTCTCCTTTCAGGGAACTTTTGGGGTTGGCTTTCGTGAGCGACGTGTCCGGCTCCGAGGCGGTTGGAGAAAGAACCGTCTGGCATCCTGTCAGGGGGGGGGAAGAAGTTTTGATTTCAAAGGGCAAATGTCCTCCACCCCTTTCACTGAACCCGCAGCCCCTCCTCCCCTCTTTCATGGGGCAGATTCATCTGACACAGAACTCAAAGTGCAATCTTCCAGTAACTCAGCCAACACCCCAGCTCCAATGTGCTGGGCAGGGGAATTCTGGGAGTCCACACATCGAACGGCTGCAAAGGTCGAGAAACGCTGGCTGAAAGGAATATTTCCCTGAAGATTCCCAGAGGTTTAGAAAGGAAATGCCTTCCTGTTGGTAGGGAGGAAACTGGGCCGCTGGCTACCTGGAACGACGTAATCCGCCAGCTTGGCCAAGAGCAGGGAGGCAATTTTCGAGGCCGGGTCGCTGGGATCGTCCTGTTCGCTGTTCAGGGACGGCACGGAGTAACTCCACGGGGGCAGCTCCACGTTCCCACAGTCCTCCACGCTCATGAGGGGAAGAGCCGCGCGGCAGAGCTGAAGGATGATGAGGACCAGCTTGGGAGACGGACGCTGGTCCAGGAGCAGAGAGAGGAGTTTGGACACGCAGGCCGGCTGGCTGAGGATGGCTTTGCCAATGTGGCTCCTGGGGGACAGAAAGGGAGAAGGAGCCCATAGGAGGACGTCTAGACCGGAGAGCAGAACAGCTGCTGGTGAGAGGAGAGCTATGGCTCCTGTTGTAAATCAGGCCCTCAAGCCAGAATTGGCTGGGGAATTCTGGGAGTTGAAGTCCAGACACCTTCACGTTGGTCGACTGTACCTGGAAAGGTCGTTCAGAAGACTCAGGACGTCTTGCAGGGCGTCGTTCCCGGCCGCCTGGTTGCCGCAGCACTCGGTGGCCCGGGCCAGGTGATTGGTCAAGAGGCTGGAGACCTGGCGAGCGAGACCCGAATGCACCGCCTCTGTGGACCCCCCTGCAAAAGGATCAGCCCCGATGAGAGCCCCTCCTGCACCAGTGGGTGACCCTCTTCCTTCCCCCCCCCAAACACGAGCGTCTCACCAAGGAGGAAGAAAGCCCCCGAGGCTGAAAGGCTGGGAAGCCATGCTGGGTTTTGCCTTCTGGTCTATTGATTAACCTCTGCAGAAAGGACTGGACACAAGGGGGCTTCACACACACACACACACGTACACACTGCTCCCACTGGACTCCCCATCCAGCCTTGCTCTTCCTGCAGGGCCAGCAAACCTCCTACCTTCCTCTTTCTCCCATTCGACGCAGCGGTTGGCCAGCACCTGAAAAGCAGCCCAAGCCATGATGGCCACCTTCTGCTTCTTGGTCTGCTTCTCGCTGGAGCTGGATTCGGCCTGGCTGCTCAAGCTGCACAGACGGTCCATCAGCTGCACCAGGCCACTCCGCACCAGGCACTTCTCTTCGCTCCTGGGGGAGAAGCAGCAGCAGCAGGGGCCCTGTCACATGTGGCTCTGGGGCAGTGGGAGGGAGGGGGCAAGGCCGAGGGAAACCCCGAGGCGGGCACAGCCAGGGCAGCTCCGGCCCTCCCCAACTCGCCTGGTGTATGGGATGGTGCACAAGAGGCCGATGCTGTTGGCGCAGGCGATGGGGTAGCGCGCGCAGAGGGCCACCACCGAAGTCATGGTCTCCCCAAAGGCCTCCTGCACCTGCTCCACCATCCCGCCACAGGTGAGCTCTTCGATCCTGAGGAAAGAGGAAAACTCAGAGGCTCCCAAGCACGAGACACCCACCGGAGGGCGTGAAGGCTATGAAATGCTCTTGCTGGGGCTTTTTAAAGCAGCCTTTCTCAACCGTGGCACCTTGGAAGAGGTGTGGACTTCAACTCCCAGAATTCCCCAGCCAGTCTCTACAGCTGTAGAGACTAGTTTGCTAACCAAAGCAGTGCAATGGCCTGGTCTTTTGGCAATTCTATCCTGCAGGCCTTCAGAGCGACAGCCTCCCTCGCCACCTCCCAGCCCTCTCTGCGTGAACTGACCGGGGGCCTCCCTGGAGCACCATGGTGACCGGGCCCACCAGATGCGTCACTCCGCCCACACGAACCGCAGCGGTCAGCAGCTCCCTCATGTGCACCAGAGCCTGCTTCCGGGTGTTTCCACGCCGCCATCGCGTCTGAGCCGCCAACAGGAAACTGCTGCTGGACACCTGGGAGAACAGGGAGGATGAGCGGACGGCTAGGGCCTCTGACCGACTCACTTGAGCGAGCTCCGGGCATAACCTTTCCCCTGAACGAAGCCCGTTGCATTAGAAAAAAAAAAAAAGGATTGTGCCAGAATAAAAATAATATTCTTATATGTTCCAACCCCCTAAATGGCAAGCTATTTAAATAATTAAATATTATTTATTTAAATAAAAACTGATTTGGTTTTAACAGCCTGTGGGTTTTAAATATTCATACGTAATTTGGGCTGGCTATTTTTCCTGCTGGTTGCCAAGAAACGTCTTTCCGTTTGGCGAGGTTTACTGGAGAATTGAACCGCCACCTGGCCAGGTAAAGCCGTTCGTGCCTTGGATTGGATGAGCCCGAGAGGCGGGACTTACTGCTTGCTCAGGATTGGTTCCGATGAAGGCAAAGAGCTGCCCCAACAGGACACTGTAGGTGGGCTTGTCCCGGCTGTCCTCGATGGCCAGGGACTGCAGGAGGGTGAAGGAGCTGCTCCGGTGGCTGGGAACGTGGCGCCGCCTGTGTGGAGACGGGGCCTTGATCAGCGGGCCTGCTTAGCGCCGCTGCCCAGCCCAGCCCGGATTTTAATCCCAGGGAGCTGGATGCCCACCTCTGGCTCGACCTGGTGAACTCCAGATCTTCGTTGGCGATCATTTCCAGATCCGACGGGGCCGACATGCTGCGGAGGAAAACCGGCTGGCGAACGGCGTGGGAGACCACCTTGGTTTCTGAGGCCGACTTGCAAGCTGCGCACGGAAAAACAGACAGAGGGCTGACCCTTCGTGGCCCGAAGCCTCCCTTCCGGAAACCCGGGAGAGACGGGCAGCCCTTCTTGATCTCGGTCCCACAGGAAGGCCCTCAAGACCGGCTGCTGAGCGGCCCCCCTCACCCCCCTCACCTGGCGTCTCCGCTGGGGTCCCGGAGATGCTTCGGGTGAGGCCCGACTGGGCAGCAATGGTGACGTGCAAGAGCAGCTCTGCCCGGTTCATCAGGCTCTTGACCAGGATTTTGGTCTTGGCCATGGGGTGCAAAGGCTTCTGGACCACCGAGTTCACTTCCTGGAAGAATTTCTCCCTAGGGGAGCGTGAAGGCCAGAGACAGATCGGTTGGTGGCCTCCTTCTAGCTTCAGGAGGTGGCCAAGAGAGCAAAGAGTTGGACGGATTGGGCTTCTGACGCGGGGGAGTGACCCACGCACACCGTGCCCCCCCCAACCAGGAAAGGGCAGAGTTGGGCAAACAGGGTCCCCATCACAACCTTGCAACGGTGACACCGACCTCAGCGAAAGGACCATGTTCTCCAGATCTCCTCCATCGAAAGAAACCTCCTTCATGGAGCACAGAAGTTCCAGCTCTTTCATTTTGCTCTGAAAGGAGGCGAAGGGGGAAGCGAAGAGGTGGGAAAGAGGATCCAAGGGAGGCTCATTTTTTTGTTCTCAAGACAGGCCCACGCAGGATCCGATTCTTCGTGTGGCGAAATCTGGGTCTCCACCCTCAGAAATAGTCCATCCCCAAGGAGAACCCTCGGGAGGCAGCCCCCGCCTTCCTGCCCTGCAGCCGAGCCTCTCAGAGGCCTCATCGGGAGACCCTGATCCGAGACCCCCATCTATTTCTTCGCTTGATTTAGTTTATATGGTTCTTTTGGCTCTTCTCTGCAAGAACTCCCAAGGTTTCTGCCCAAGGAAGAATTCTCTTTCTGCAGAAGCTGCTCCCTTGCTCCAGACCGAGACCCTTTCCTAGACGTCTGGAAGAACTAAACCACCGAGAGACGCTATTTGTCACCTTCCATTCCTCTGGCTTCTAACCCTCAAGGCCCCCCAGAACCCTCTGGAGACCCCTTTCCCGGGCATGCGTGCTTGGAGAAACCAGCTCTTCCCAGCAGACATCTGATTTCCAACAGAGAGTCAGACAGACAGTTTTAAAGCTGCACGTGGTTTACCCAGGAGCAGTGAAAAATACAGTTAAGCAGTTTATAAGGAATCCAGAGAAAGGGAAGACTAAATCAGGAAGAAGCCAAAACCAAACCTGCCCAGCATAATCTGAGATTCTTTGCCTTTACCTCATTAAAGTGATAATCATAGAAGAAGGGCACATTGTTTTCCAGCTTTCCCTGCATGGCGTCTTCCACCTCGCTTTGCCATTTCTGCTCCAGTTCGGCCACACTCTGGCCAAAAGGGAAAAAAAAGCAAGGTGAGAAAGCTGGACCCCTCCCTCAGCAGGGAACTCGGGAAAAACAATTCAGATTCAGCCCACCATGAGCCTCCCGGGACACGCAGCTGAGAGCGGCCACTGCAAAAACCAGATTTTCACACCACGCTTTACCTGCAGTTGTCTTTCCATGGCGTTCAGCTTCTTAAAGGTTTCTCCCATAATTTTGCAAAGCAGGTCGTACTCCTCGGCGTGCTCCTCCTGGTACTGGAAGTTTATGAGAGACTGGAGCGCGTCGACTAGATTCAAGTGCTTGATCACGCACGAAACCACCATTTCTTCCATCACATCTGGCTGGATCACCTCCCTGTTGAAGGCGAAAGCCCAAAATGATAAAGGTCGATAAAGGTCTGAGAAACGGGCGCTCGGACAAATATCTGACCGAGGCAAGAGTTCTCTCCAGCTGCCGATCTGAAGGAAGCGAAGGTGACCGAAAGAACATCACACACACACAAACCTGATGCTGGGTCTGAACTGAGGGCGAGCGCGGCCAGATATTTCCCTGAGCTTGATCATGATTCCGGGCGGGAGTCGAATCCTGGGCAGATCAAAATAGTGGCCCACGGGTGGGACAAGGACGTCTGATGGGTAAGTGAACTCCTGATCTTCCTCAATGGTAAGAGGCAGCGGGGAAGGGCTGGGCGTCAGAGCTGGAGAGATCACGCCGTTGGCTTCCACTTGCCACTGGCATCTGAAAAAAAGGGAACAGCCCAAGGAAAGGCTGGGCTTGTTGTCTCAGGAAGCACGAAGGGGCGTGCCGTCGTTCGTGCCGTGAAACACACCCAGCGTCCTTTCACGTAACAACCTGCTGTGGATCGGTGGCTCGCCTCCTCCTCCCTCCTCCTTCCCACCCAGTCCCAGATTGGGCCGCCTACCTCTGCAGAAGCTTGGACCGCAGAAGCTCCTGACACGTCTCCTCCTCTTTGGTGATCTCTGGCCCGTTGTACAGGATCCTCAACATCGAGCAGGCCAGGACGGACAAGCCCAGCGCCAGGTCGACCAGGAAGGGCAGCCCGCCAGAGACGTCTTCCGAGGACTCCTGGGCAGCAGAGGGGAAGCAGAGAGTTACGGCCGCCGTGGCGCCTGGTCTGCACACACGCCTGCCCTCACGAAGCGTATAAGACGAATAAAAATAAAAATCGCAAGCACCAAAAGAGCACAAGCCCATAAAAGACAGCTCTAATGTAAGGAAGTTAGAGGGAGTTGCCAAGACGTGCCTACGCGTTTATTTTGTGAGCGCACTGCCTCCTTTCTGTTCGGGACCTTATTCAGGAGCAGTGAATTAATGGTGAGCTGTCTCTTTAAGCACCACCTGGTGCTCAGCCTCCCCACCAGCACCCTTGCAACAGGCAGAAGGATCAGCCCGTGTTCAGAGGCTGCCGAGATTGAGTGGATGTTAGTTACTCCCCAAGCTGAAATGCTGGGGCGAACCCCAGCCCGTACCTGTGCCCGGACGGTGCAGGCAAAGCCCCACATGGCTTTATCTGGGGTGTTGTGTTCTCGGCCACTCCGCATTTCAAAAGAGAAGGTGACTGTGTCTCCTTCCACCTGACGGTTTGAATGGGAAGCGATTCCATTAAACAAGCAGGTGAAGGCTGACTCTCCTCGTTTTGTTATTACAAAATACAGGACGAAATCTAGAAAGAGCGTTCTCCTCTGCCCGCTATGCCCGTGATCCAGGGAATCTATTTTTCTGTACTTATAGAGTAAGCGGCTTCTTTTTTTCCTTTGAGCTGAAATTTCATCAGCAAGGACAGGAAAGAACCGTTTGGTACCTTCACTAAATCTTTAGGCCACCCGGTCCCCAAGACGCTGCGGCTGCCGTATCCTAAGGTGTTGCCTCCGTATTCGGCCACCTTCCGGCTGTTTGTGTTGGGTCCTGCGTATATCACCAGCTGCAGAGACACAAGAGACACAGCAGAGTGGCAGGAGGGCAAATCTAAGCCATGGAAGCCTTTCCTAAGAGCTCCTGAGAGGGGAGCAGGCCCCTTGCCCCATTGTGGCTGGCCTCGTGGATCTTCTTGACCTGCAACCCTTCAGAAGGGGCATCAAGGCTGCTCCTGTCTCAGCGTGGCCGTCTTTCTTTACAGGCCCCACCCAAGGTGGAGTTTATGGTCCGGCCCCAACTGACCTTATCGTAATCGTACTGTGAGGAGCATCGGCTGTCGAACCGCAGGTACAAGCAACGGGCTCCAGGGATGTGCACCGTCTCCTTGAATTTGTAATTGTCCCTGACAGGGTGAACGGTCTCCACCGTCTTGCCAGCAGCCCAAGGAGCTGGGATTTTCAAGCCGGTAAGGAACCCCGGCTCTTCTTTCTCTTCCAGCATCCTGGCATAAACGTAAAACAAAAAAGATACCAAAGAAGTAACTCTAGAGGATCTATTAAGCCTCACCTCAAAGAACTGTGGGAACCAAATACTTCCATTGCTATCCCCATACAAAACTGGGGGCAAAGAACCATCTTGTCCGCTGTGGCTTAAAAAAAAAACACGTCACTTTTGGAACGTAATAATATATATATATATTTATTTGCTGGTTTTCTGGTAGGGGTCTTAAGGTTGATAAGTTTATGGAGAGAAGAAAAACTGTGGTTGCCTTGTACCAGGGCTGTCCAACCGTGGCGACTTAAGAGGTGTGGACTTCAACTCCCAGAATTCTGAGAGTTGGACGTTTACACATTTTAAAGCCGCTAAGATTGGATACCCGTGGCTTATACTTTCAGCTCTTCACAAGCTCAGAAATTGGTTTTCCATACTAGCCTAAGTCTTTATCTTTCAGTGATTCCCCTTAAAAACAATTACTCCAGGCACAAAATCTCCAGTGGGGGGGGGGAGAGAGAGAGAGAGAGAGAGAGAGAGAGAGAGAGAGAGAGAGAGAGAGAGAGAGAGAGAGAACTCGGGGGGGGGGATGAATCGTGTGAAGGCTCCTAAGGCTTGTGCCAATCACCTCTCATCAGGGAAGAGCTTGTGCCTCGGTTCAGAGGCTCCTCCAGGAGAACCGCTCACGTCCGTGAAAACCGGAGACTGGGTTTTCAGCAACAAGGCTGTCTGCAACACAACAGCAGGGCAAACGGGTCACAAGGTCCAGGGCCAACTCCCAAGCCAGGAAAGCAGGAGATTGACAAGCCCAGAGGGCAGCGAGGCGGGCGGTACCTGGCTCGTGTAGAGGACCAGCTGCACCAGCTGAGGCATAAGAGGATCGGCCACCATCAAGGTCTGAAGATTCGGATGCATCAAGGAGGTCAGCAACACGGGAAGCAGGTGGCCCAGGACGGTTGCTTTGGTCACCTGCTCCAGGCCTTTCAGTCTGCAACAAGAGTCCCCACCACCACAATTCCGCTTTGGGGAGGGCGTGTCTGGCAGACGCCTTCTCGAGAAACATCCCCTCGGCCCTGCAGCCTGGGGTCCTCCCTCCTCGGACTTCAGAGATGGACCTGCGACCTGAGTCTTCTGAAATGCCCTGCTCAACAACTGCTAACTTGGGGATGGTCCAACTTGGCCGCTTTAAGACTTGTGGACTTCAACTCCCAGAATTCCCCAGCCAGCTTGGCTGGGAGTTGAAGTCCACAGGTCTTAAAGTGGCCAAGGTTGGACAACTCTGTGCTAGGTGCAGTTTGATGCACCTCAGATTGGACCTCATCCCTGGTGACTCATCCTTTCAGCTGGATGCGTTTTCATTTTGGTCCCCTTCTGGAAGCAGCCTTGACTGGGAGGGCGCCTCTCCGGATCAAGTGAAGGCCTTACCTCTGTTCCCGGTCTGGGACGTCGCTGTTGATCAGGGTGGTGGTGACCTGCTGCAGCTTCTCGAGCACTTCATCACACCCCGTGAGGATCTGCATAGCCAGGGCCAAGATGCTAGTCTTCAGCTCCTACGAGGAGACAAACGGAACTCAGAACGGCGTTTCTGGGGCCCGCAGAACCGTTCGCTTCTAAATCCAACGCGGAGGTCCATGCAAAATAAAGACGGGCTTCCAAAGTTGATGGGATGAGCGCGACAACAAGCCAGGCAGCGGGAGATCTCTGGAGGCAGAAAACCGGGAGATCTTCTGTGGAGGAAGGTTTCAGGAGCAGCAGGACCTGTGGGGGATCTAACGGTCCACCCTCCCCACTCAGGATTCTTTTGCCGTGGGCCAACAGCCTGGAGCAGGAGTGGCAGGACACTTTTAACAAAAGAAACACTACTATGTTCCTATCACTCCACCTCGGCCTGTAAGAACAAGGCCTTGTATTTAATGAAACCTCAGTGTTAAAATACTTAAGCACTTCATTGATTCTGGAGGCCACCTACTTCAGAGACCACATTTCTTACCAGGCCACAGATTAACCTTCCTAAATCAGTGCAACTGAGGCAGAAAAGCTGATCACCAGAGATTCAACAAGAGGCTGGAACAAAGAGGTCAACCACACTGGCCTGGGGGTTAACATAGTTTTCCCAAATACGTCTGGCAGGCACCAGGTTGGAGGAATGAATAACCTTGTTCACTGGAGAATCATTTAGTGCTTCTCTAAAGCAAAAACATTCCAACATGAAGATTCTTCAGAGTGACCTTTCCCTGAAAATCTGCTCTAGAGCCTAAATAAGATCATTCTGCTTAACTATTCTTATTTCCCTGATTCACATCATGAGAACAGCTCCTTTTTTTCTTGGCTGCCAAGGGGTTGGTTGTTGGTGGGTTGTTTTTTTTTGGTTTGTTTTTTGGGAAATTGGAGTGAGCGAAACCAACACAGGAAATTCCAGCCAACTGGATAGTACAGCGGGTGCTAAACAGGCTGGGCCCCAACTCTGCAAGTACTTATCAGAATGATTAATCCAGCCTGCTTGTGGGGCCAGACAAGGAACCAAACCGTCCTAGAAGGGAAGAGAGGATGATAGCCACTGCGGAGAGAAACGGAAGGAAACAAACAGGAACGAAATGGGTGTGCCGGATGAGACGTGGCGTGGAGACATTCAGCACTGACTTCAGACGGTCACGGACATGTCAGAGGGAGGAGGATAAAGGATGAGGCACAAGTAACTTCCTGAACAGCAAGAAGGAAATGGATAGAAATCATCCCGGCCCATCTGAGGGCTCAGCCAAGCGGAGGGTGCAACGGATCAAGCCGTTCCCTTCCTCCTCTTAAATGCTTCTGACAACAGAGACAAAGCCAACCAGGGGACAAAAAAAACAAAACCCAACAACCCATTCCTTTGGAGAGGATTAGCATTCCCTGAAGTGTACGGAAAGCCTTTCACTTTTACTGATTTTAGGGGAAATAGACTGACCGCCTGCAGGGAGCCAGCAAGGGACAGCCTTCGTCAGCCTGAAGGGACTGGAAGGGGAGCTTTTCCAGACGGGGCTGAGAGAAGCGAGCAAAGACATGCCCAGGATTCTTCTGGGATGCACTCATCGCCCCGGCTGTAAACCACAAAGGGCCCAGGGATCTCCCCTGGCTTTGCCCCGGGATGAGTCTTCTAACCCGAAGGAGCTTGGGGGGGGGGAACGTCAGGTGATCTCACACTTAGGATTCTAAGGGGGGGCCCTGCAGCTCTAACCACTGGTTACTCCACGCAAAGTGAGGAACTGCCACTCGTGGGGGGGGAGGCCGGCGGAAGCCCCCAGGCAGCTCTGCTTTCGGACACGACGTCACGCCACCAGGACCACAGAGGGCGAGCACAGAGAGGGCCATACCCGTCGGCTGAAGAGGCGGCAGCACCGGGGCCAGGAGAGAGCAAGGGCGGAGGAGCTTCCGACTTGGTGTTTACCTGTACCTTCAAGGTCTCTCCCTGCAAGGAGCTGTCACTGTCGTCGTTTTCGTCCGGTTTAATCAAAACGGTATTACTGAGAAGGTGGTTCTGAACAGCCATCAGGTACCGCAGGCAGGCAGAGGCGGCCTGCAAGACAAGTAGGGACTCCTGGGGTTACCCTCCTGACACAGCCCCCTCACAAAGCAGCGAAGGAAAGCCAGCGGGTTGCTTTTGGGGTCCAAAGGAAACTCACAAACAGGGGAGCAGACAAAGGAAACCTTCAGTCCTTCTCTAGCTGCAGGGTCACAGCGGGGTTAAAGGAAATGCAAGGAAGTTTTGACACCTTAATTCAAGCTAAAATTTGGGAGACGTAATACAAGTTCCTGGTCCTTACCAGGAACTGAAAGGCAAGTTAGTAGGGAGTAACCCCATTTATATTAAAAACAATGATGAACTCGAGAGCACTGAATGTTGAACATTCCAATCAGGAACAAGAGGAGGAGGAGATCCAGATTGACAGAGATACCTGCCACCGTTCCCAGGGACAGCCGGTGCTTCTAGATTCCCCAAAAGGAGAAGCTGTCCCCCCTTCCCCTCATTCTCCCCACTGCAGCCCCCGGAGAGAGCAAGTGGGGCGTGGTTACTCACAGGCACAGTGGAGAGAAGCCTCTGAAATTCATCTCGAGAGACGATTTGGCACTTGGTGATTAAGATACAAGATTCTCGGACCACAATCTTGAGGATGTAGTGCAAAAGCTCGTCGTTTAGTCTTCGAAGGCAGAACCGAGGGGGCAAAGGAGGAAGGGTCAGAACGGGAGACGCTGCGGCGCGTTAAATCGGTCAGTCTTAGGAGCCACACCAGCCTCTCCTGCTGATCTCAGCTCCTCCCCAGGAGGCAAACTCCCGGGTTCAATCGACTACTTTGCAGAGATCCTGCCTGGGAGGTTTACCTGCAGTGCTCCTCATCTTCGCTGCCAAATCTGTTGTTCTGGAGTTGTTCAGCCATGCTGGTCAGGATCACATCTCGAAGCTGGGCCAGGCCGCTGTTTCTGTCTCCTAGAATGGCCCAGTTCAGGGAGGAAGGTAAGCAAAGGGCCTGGGATTGTGCTCCAAAGCTCTCGGTGACACGGCCTCTGCTTGAAGCACGCAGCAAACGGTGTGTTTTTAATTTACAAACTAATTGCCCTCCAGCACTTTAAAAACTCTTACCTTCAGTTAAGACCAGTTTCAGTAGGTTATTAACTTCCGTTTCTCCAGGGTACAGGATGCTTAGGCCAGAACTTGAAAAGGCAGAGAAAGGCAACACTTGGCATTTGCACAAAAACATACAAAAAAGAGCGCTGCGTTTTGAAGATACACTGCTGTACTCTAGCAGAGGCTTTGAACTGTTGGTAATATTATTTGCTACAACGTGAGTTATGGATACCCGTCTGGAAATCTGGTTTGGTTAAAGTAAGGATATGGTTTTTTTAAAAATGTGCGGAAGTTTTGGTATACAGCACAACAAATCCACACATCCTGGTAAAACAAAGCAAAGAGCGGCTGCTTTGTGGTTTTTATTTACTTAATTTCATGGGAAATGGACTTTCCTCTCCACGGAGAGTCCTTTGATACAATGAGATGAGGCCGGATGACCTACCTGATGGCCAGACAGACCTCCTTTTGGATTTCGGGGCTGATCTGGTCAACGGGGGCCATCAGTAACTGCCAAAGCAAGAGGCCGGATCGCCTCACAATCTCCCGATTCTTCTCTGTTTGGGGACTGAAGAAAAATTTAAAAACCACCTGCAAGACAAGCGTTGCAATGGAAGATGGGAGGGAGAAATATATGCACAGCCATTAAAGTAATAATGCACGTTTAGCTGATCTGCATTCTATCTGGATTTACTGAAATAACCAGGTTGGCTCAACTGACTCATATTGGAGAAGAAGAACTGAACAAAAAAGGGTAAGATATTCAAATTCTATTTTCTTTCTTCGTGAACCTCAAAAAACCAGGCATAATTATCCCACAGATCAGTGTTTTTCAACTTGACAACTTCACGATGGGTGGACTTCAACTCCTGGGACTCCCCAGCCAGCCATGAACCCTGGGAGTTGAAGCCCACCTATCTTAAAGTTGCCAATATTCAAAAAAATATTGCCACAGATGATCAGGCTTGAACTTCATACAATTTCTGGTGAACAAGAACAATATTTAGCCTATACTCTAAATTCTTGTCTTTTTTGCTGGGGGAGGCAATAATCCAGAGCACATCTCGGATCAATCAAGGACTCGGCAAACCCACGTGGGTCACCCCCGGAGTGGCAGCAGACGAAAACTCTCCGGTGGGGTGCCCCATTTCTTTCCAAAATACACAACAGACTCGCACTGATGATGTTACCTAGTTTGGGTAATGAAATGCCTGCAAGAAAACAAGCAAGCTCAGAGAGCACCAAGGACCCCTGACACATAATGCAGACAGCACCAAGGAAGGCTCCTCCTCCTCTTCCTCTTCCTCCTCAACACACTAGGATCTGACCTGGCGGGGTAACCTAATGTGATGAAAGGTGTGACTTGATCAGGTATATATACCTGGAAGACCACCAGGGTGCAGCGTATGATGCACATGTCCCCGTTGACCATGGCTTTCTCCATGATGTCACAGATGCTGCTAAGATGATGGGCTTCAATGGGGTGTTGCTTGGCCAGGAAATTTGTGACTGGCATGTTGTTACTGGCTGCCAGCAGGTTGAGCTGATGGATGCACATGGCACCCACGTGGTGCAGCAGTTGATTGATAACCTCGTTCGTGGTTATGGCATCTCCTGGAAAAAACAATCATGTTCTTTTTAAATTTGCCTGGCAAAGGTGATAAATCATCCCTGACAAAGGAGACAGAGAGGGGACACCAATTACTGCTCAGAAATAATTTCAAATAAACAGGCAATGGGAATTTCAGACTCTTTCAAATGATACAACACCAGGCATAAAATGCTAATATTTAAACATTTCCAACTGTGTGCAAACAAACTTAAAATAATATCACATTTGTGCAAGAGAAAAATACGTTTTGGCCGCTACTTAAGCCCCAGTTGTGAACTGCAAAAGTCTTCACTAGTATTATCCTTACAGAAGCACAATTGTGTTTATAAAAGCAAAGTGCTCCACTGTTCACAATGCCAAATCCTTGTCGCCACACGGGTTTACTACTAAGTGTGCCCAGCACCAATTGCAGGGGAAGGAATGGCCGGCTGCTCTTCCATTTGCCCAGTCCACCGAGCGTGCCGGCGGCACCTTTTGCCTCCTACTTACCTTGGGGCTCCAAGACGACGTGGCTGACTCCCAGCCTCTGGCAGATGTAATGGAAGGCCTGGTTCCCCGGATTGCACCACTGGTCAATGTAGTCGTTGGAGCACGTCCAGACCATGTTGTTCAGGGCATCGTAGCAGGCGCCTGGACGGAAACACGGGTAGCTCCCTTGAGCAAAAGTGAACGGGGACGCAAAGCAAGCAAAAGCTTACAGAAATCCTGGGATGCTGGCTGTTAAAATATCTCCGTCTCTTCATGGAACAACTTGCCTCCAGAGGTTATGGGCGCTCCATCACTGGAGGTCTTTAAGAAGACAGGGGACAACCATTTATCTGAAATGGTACAGGGTCTCCTGCTTGAGCAGGGGGTTGGGCTAGATGACCCCCAAGGCACCTTCCAGCAGACTGTTGGTGGGTTTTTTTTTACTATTCAGGAGTTATTTGTTCTTAAGGAATTTGCCCCTAAGTGTTCTGTCAAAGCTCAGCTTAATGGCTAGAGAAAGCTGCGCTGGGGACTTTCACTCAGAACATCCCGTTCCGGCAGCAGCCTGCCTCTAAGACAGGCGCCCGGGGCTTACCTAGGCCAGGGACAAGGGCACCACGCCCAAGGGAGCTCCCAGCCGCATCAATGAGGTCTGCTCGGCTTGCAAACTGCCCGTCAGAGAGATTGTACACCAAACTGGAAGCTAGGACTTGAAACAAGGAATCTGCCATCAATCCACCAACCGTTCCAGACTGCTTTCCTCCCCCAAGGCCAAGAGGGAAGAGAACTTACTTTTCAAGGATGACAAACCGCCGCTTCCCCCGAAGAGAGACCGTGTGGCTGAACTGCCGGAGCCCCCCGGAGGCGGAACTAACATCACCAGGTATGTCCCGCAGGTATATATCGGGGTCTTCCGGAGCATCTTGAGAGGCAGGCCGCAACTAGTGTTAGCAGCTGAAGAAAAAGGAGGGGAAGTTGTGAGGAGCACAGGGGGGTCATTTTGCCCGACAGCCGCAAGACGAGGCGAAGGACGTGGTCCAGTGCAGGAGCGTAAGAAGAGGGGCCGCACCCCGGGGGAAGGCCTTCAAGAGCCACCTGGGAGGAGCAGAGGCTGGACCTCGCCCCCTTCAGCCCGAAGGCCCGGCTGCCCCCCTTGGGCAGGAAAGCCAGAAAAGCCAGGAAGGGGGGACTCCTGGGCACCAGTTGCCCCTTACCCGCCTGGTCCTCCTTCAGCGTATTGGAGATGGTGGAGCCAGTCAGCGCGGCCAGGGTGGCCGAGGGGGAGGCTCTGTACCTCGAGAGCCGGCTGAGCAGCATCTCGTTAATGCTCTTGGCCGAGTCCCCCTCTTTCCTCATCAGGATGATGCGCTCCTGGAGGGGCCTGGCGACGCAGAGCCCGTTGTCCACCTGGGCCAAAGAACCGAGACAGCGGAGGAGAGCTCATCACCGGCCTGTTCATGGCCACACGGAGGACATCTGCGCCTGGCAGGTGCCCCGTCCGTGCCCGTCTCCTGGGAACAAGGCTCACCTTGAGTTCAAAGACGTCCATGAAGACCGAGTGGCCCTTGGGGGTTTTTTCATTCAAGCTTGCAGGAGACCAGATCCAGTAGAAGTAGGTCCCGTCGGAAGAGAGATGGACCGTGGTCATGGTGCTGCCTATGGGGAAGTGATCGGGGGGCATTGGGAGAAGCTGGCACACCTGGGGCAGAGAAACAGGGCAGGGGGAAAAGGGAGGAGAAATTCAGTTTTACAGGCATTTATTATGACACGCTGATCCTGACAGTATCACGGTGCTAAGTGGTTCTGTACAAAGCGTGCCGATACGCCAGCCTGGCATTTACAACTAAAATCAATATTTGTATTTCAAACAGATCGCTGGAGAGAGAGAGAGAGAGCTGCTTCTTCATCTTTTAAGAAAGAAGAGTGCTGGAAGCAAAACTTAATTTGTTCTCTTCACGGCAAAATAAAAGCATCACACCTTGCAAGGTGACACTTGCTGATCAATCACATTGGAATGTGAATGAGAGATAAAAAAGAGCTACACCGTGTAAGAACTTTCTTCCATCCCCACCGCTGGTCGCTTCCCCTAAGATTTAATTTTTCTCAAAATTGGAAGAAGCTCTGCCATCACTGTATTCTCCCATCAGCAATACTGAAGTCAAGTCCTGATGTTCAGACAGGCTGGCAGACAGGGCTCCACCAACGTGCTCAAAAAGGAAGACACGGATTCTAACTGGGAATCAGCAATTTCCTTCATCCTGCACCTGGTACCACAAGATCCACCTGAGATTCCTTTGCGCCCCCTGTGTAATGACCGGGTTGCGACGCTAAGCAGCACAAGACTCATATAACTGACACTCGGCGTTTGTCTGCTGCTGTCTCAGCTCTTGGAAGTGGGGCCAGAGTCTCTCAGATGCAGCCAGCGGACACTATTTTGCTAATCCTCAGACGTTCTCAATGGATTTCTAGCTTTCAAAGGGAGACCGAGAGCCTGAGTCATCTCGGAAATATCCAGGGCAGAGTTCCATGGACTGAGCTGGCATAATTCTCAGATCCTCAGTCACTGTTGGGCCGTGTAAGCATTGGTGAACTGATGGAAAAGTTCCCCAGAGAAAGACAGCAGGTGCACAAGGGACTTTTTAAAACCTCATTTTCTGAAAAACCACCGAGCTTTCCAAGAGACAAATGCAATTAATTATTATTAAAGATTGGGGGGGGGGAGGAACTGGACCCCAGGCTTGATCACAAACACGGCCCTGGGACAGGCACTAAATCTAAAAGCACCTCTGGTTTTACCTGGAGGGTGTTCTGATCGATGACCTGGAAAAGGGAGTGAGGTTTACTGTCGAAAGAGACCGGCCTGTGGACCAGCCTGCCACTGCCAAAGGCCACCCAGCCGGATTCCAGCTCCTCGTTGCGGCAGTACACAAAGCCTCTGAAAGGAAGAGCAGGGCAGCTCTTCATCACGCACGCCTGCTTATTCCTCCCAGTCCCATCCCTGGTTCCCACCTGAAGCCCACCGACTGCTGCCTTCCTCTGCCGGAGACCCTGCTTTGCTGAGGGGCTTACCGTAAAGTACCGTGCAGTCCAGATCCTAATTTGCTGATTCCCCGGCCAACTGAGTTGGTTGTATAAAGATAAAGTCCATCCACTGCCAGGCAGCGTCCCAAGTCTGCATCTGCAAGAGGCGTTCAGGGGGAGGTTACTTTCAAAGCCACACAATTTGGGGGGAGGTCACGCTCTCCGCTGCTGGAGCAGGGAAGACGACGTCCCTCTGACCCACGGCCAAACGTCCTCAGCATGCGAGGCCGGACTTTCCATAGGGCTGCCACCCTCGTTATGTCTACAGAAGGCCGAGGGACGACTTTCTCTCCGTCAGGAAAGAGAGCTTGGTCCACTAGTCCAATTCTAATCTTTTGATATGTCCAGTTCCGAGCTCTGCCTGTTCGGAGGAGCACTGGCAACTGGAGAGTGTCAAGAAGAAAGATGGGAACCCGGAGGAGGACTCCTCTAGGTGCAGGTGGGAAAAAATTGGCCGCCATTAAGCTGGGGAAGAGAGATTAAGAGGCTGGAAGGAGAACAGCTCCCTGCTCTTTATCGAAGGGACCATTTTGGGGGTCAGGGTTGCATTTCTATTCCTGCATTTTGGAAGAAGCAGCCTCGCTCTGAAGGAGGCGAATTCCCCCACGGAATAAAACCTTCCAACTGCCTCTACCCAGCTATCAGTGAGCCACGGCTTCTGCCTGTCCTCAAACCGTCCAACCTCGGCTACTCTAAAGGCAGGAACGTCCAGCCTTCCCGCCTTCTTACCTTTATTTTCTGAGCCAGAGCCGGGGTTAGCGTCAGGTGCCGGCAACATGTCCTCAAAGCCCCAGGACACCATGTGTTTGCCCCCTAGCAAGCAGGAGGGCGATCCGGGTCCGCCTTCTAGAAGCAGCAGCCTTCAGGGAGCAGATGTGGAGACATATATATGTGTATATACATACATACATACATACACATAGGGCAATATATGGGGCACTCACCATCCACTCCCCCCCCCTTCCTCCTCCTCCTTCTCACCTGTACAACACATCAGCCACAGGCAGGGATCCTAAATCAGTCTGTTTTTGTAGGAGATGGACGGTGTGGACAAATGTTTTGAGGGAACCCCTGGAAAAGAGAGAACAAGGCAGTGGGCACTCTTCAGGCACTGTAAGTGGAGGCAACAGAGCTCTCTAAACAGAAGGACCCGGCACTCGGGCCCAGATAAATAAATCCAAAGACTTGTGGACTGATCCCCATACATTGTATATTGTTCACTTTCTATTCATGTAGTGGTAAGTTAAGGACTGTTCAAATCCAGAGGAGAAAGAGAAGGCAGCCTGTGTGGGAAAAGCAGGCGAGCCTGTCTAGGGGAGGATCAGGAGTATTCTTGGACCCTTTTGCACGGGGGTCAGAATGCAAAAGGGTACCAAGAGCGAAGAAAAGATCCTGGCCAGTCGCGCTTTGTGAGGATTGCCCCCCCAAACTCAAGGGAATGAGGACCCCCACCATTTCAGCTCGAAAGGGAAGGAAACACACCCCGATCCCTGTTCACGAGGCTTGTTCTCCTGGGGAGAACCTTCCCTGAAGGCCCAGTCAAGGCCTGCAGCTGCAGGGAGCCTTCGGGAGCAGGAGCTGGCTGGCCTTCGGTCTTCAGGGGTCGGCCCGTGAATGACTGTGGACGGGTACAAGCCCCCCCCTCCTTCCTCTACCTGGCACAAGCCAAGGCCACCAGGGCAGCGGCGGCATTTTCCTTCTGCTTGCGTGGGATCTGCTGGCCGCGGGGGGTGGCCTCCTCCAGCCAGGAGCAGAGCAGAGCCTCGATGCCGTTCAGACAGTCCGCGGGCTCCTTGGTCAAGCTCAAGGGCTGGCAGTCCCGGAGGCAGTTCAGGAGCACCTCGGCGGTGACGTTGCAGAGGGAAGGGTCCGTCCTGCTCTGGGACTCGATCAGGGGGAAGACCAGGAGCAGCCCCATGCGGGAGGTGAAGGGCGCCTGCTCCGACTGCTGCAGGAGGCCCTGCCGCTTGAGCAGGGCCAGGGCCTCCTCATCGCCCGAGCTCTCCCGCTCGTGCTGCTCCTCCAGGGCCAGTTGGCGCTGGGCGTTCCAGAGTCCCCGCAGCGCGTTCAGCCGGTACTCCAGCAGGCGGGCGTAGGCGTTGCTCTGGTTGCCGCAGACGGAGCGCAGGCGCTCCGACAGCTCTGAGGGGTTCTTGGTCTCGAAGGTCAAGATCTGGGGGGGGGGGGGAGAAAGGAGACGGTCACGCTGGGGAAGGAATGCCGCCGCCGGCTCTTAGGAGAGCTTCTCCACGTCCCTTCCTGGGTGAAGGTCAACACACCGAGCCCAAAGCGATCTGGGAGAGAGAGAAATGGCTCCAAATTCACCGTTCGGTGCAGAGTAACTGCAGCTCTGCAGGCTTTAGAACCCTGTTTCTCCATCTTGGGGGACTTCAACCCCCCCGACCTTCAGTTAGTTTTTTTCCTGAGCCTTAGAAACTTTAAGACGTGTGGACTTTAAATCCTAGAATTGCGTGCTGGCTGGGGAATTCTGGGAGTTGAAGTCCACACTTCTTAAAGTTGCCAAGGCTGGAAAATATCGAGTTTGCCAGGAAGGTGAACGGAACCATTATTCAAGCTATTGGGTTCTATAGAATCCATGCTGGCCCTTGGCATGAATCCCCCTCTGGCCAGAATCAGGCTATTTAATGGTTGCCCTAAGAAAAACACAAAGCTGGATTCACTTCTGAACTTACGGGTTTCGTCACTGCCTTAACTGCTTAAAAGCCTGAGCTTTTAAGCGGGGGAAGAAATACTATCGATCCCCTCATTTTGCCATCTTGCAAGAGAATGCATATCTCTCTCTCTCTCTCTCTCTCTCTCTCTCACACACACACACACACACACACACACACACACACACACACACACACGAGAGTGCCTTGATTAACGGACGATTGTCAAATTTGGGTTGTGCCAAGGCACCATTAAAGCAAAACCACTATCCAGACGGATTTAAAATTTAGGATAAGGTTACAATTCGCTTTAGGGTCGGTATCAGATGTTTATGAATTCACAACATTTTCTTGGTTGCCTTTTATGGCTTGTCGATGACGTTAGATGACACATAAAACCAGGGCTTTGTTTTTTGAGCAACTTTAAATGCAAAGAGCAAGAAATAGGATTACTGAGAAAGGATTTCAAGGCCAATTAGCCAAATAAATACAAGCTGACATACATAGTTAACTAAATGCTGCAGACATTGATTTAACAGGGTCCAAACTCACAATGGGTATTAAAAATCCATTTGGTTTTCCAGTATTACAAATTCACCATGGAATCCTATAAATTCTAAGACTGTGCAAAATTTAACAGCAGCAGTTTCTGTTTTAACATCCTTTAATAAGGAAAATGTTGTGATTTCATGCAGGGAAATAAGTACTGGCAATAAGTTTAAAATGAATGGACTTCAACTCTCAGAATTCCCCAGCCAGCATGACGTTGAAATCCACTCATCTTAAAGTTTCCAAGGTTGAGAAACAGCGCTCTCAAGATTTTGCATGTTTCCAGGGATTTGAACCCAAGATAATAATGAACAGATTTGGGTCGAACCCATCAAAGAGCCAATTGCCTTTACACCTGTCTCATTCTTCTCCTCTGTATATTCTCTGCTGACTCAGGATCATGGAGGACCAAATCCCCTGTTATTCAGGGTTAATTCCCCTTGTTTTTAAGAATATAAAAGTAATGTACCATCACAGCCAGTCCAGAGGCTTCTTTGGAATAAAGAAGAGTTGGTGCATGTTCTCTCCCCCCCCCCCCCCAAAAAAAACCCCGAATAGACCAGCTCTTGCAGCGGAGATGCTTGCTGTACTGGCAAAATCTATATCCAGGGAAGATCAGCAGAAATATCAATGTCTGAGAATATACCAGTGATGGGCCACTGATGGCTTCTCCATTTCAAACAGTCAATCCAAAGCTAACGGGTGTGTGCTAGAACAATCAATTCCAGTCATGAAGAGGACTACACCACACACGAAGTAAGGGCAGGACAATTACTACTCTTTGTGTAGCCCCAGTTAGAATTATTGGGGAGCCTACAAAGACCTCCCATTTAATCATGGCCTCTCTAGGAAGCAGCACTCCTACACTCTTTCACCGTGTTCGTTGAGCAATGGAGCTCTCGCCCATAAAACCTGCAGGGCTGCACATCAAAGAGGTTGGAATGGCCAGTGCTTATGTTAAATAAACATTTTAAAGTCAAAGGGTTCCGAGTGATTTCCAGGCTGGTCTTGAAAAGCAAAGAAGAGCTTAGAGTTGGTTATGACCAGGATGGGAGACCACCAGGAAATCCCAGGACTGTAGAATAAACTGGGAAGTCAGTCCCCAAAGAATGCAAGAACAAATCATGTCCGCATTGAGGACGGTGCGCTCGAGAAGAAGGCTGCCAACAATGTAAAGCTCTTATGCAGATCTATAGCACAGCCATAACTGGGACGCCATGTCCGGTTTTAGTCATCGCATTTGAAAAGGCTATAAAGAACTGGGGAAAAGTGCAGACCGAAACAATCAGGAGTTTGAGAAAAAGCTGGGACATCCGAGACCTACAGGAACAAAATGCAGAAAGGTAAAAAAAACCATGCACTGAGTGGAGAAAAGGGGCCTGGGAGCCCCTTTCTTCCTCCTCTCTCCAATCCCTCCATTCAGCCAAGCCATTTAGGAAAAAAAGAGGTGGAACAAAAGCAGCTTTTTCCTTCACACTGTGCGCAATTAATCTGCGGAATTCATTACCGCCAGATATGATGAGGATGTGATATGAAGACGGCCACTGACAAGGCTGGCTTTAAAAGGCACTGGATAAAGTCACACTGAGGGATATTTGCCTCAAAGGCTCACAGCCACCTCTGTGTGGGGACAACCAGTGGCAGGGACCCCCAGGAGGAGAGGACTGTGTCCCTACCTGAGGACCCCAGAAGCGTCTGACTGGATACTATGAGACGCAATCATGGACCAAGATGGGTGCTGGCCTTCAGGGGTCAAACTGAAACTCAAGAAACTTTACACATTTTGAGCTAAATTTGCAAAGTTGCCACATGTAATCTGGGGTCTGCCTTACCCAACCAAAAGCATTTGGGATGATCCGCTGCATTTTCACATGGGAAAAATGTAAATTTAGAGTCACGCGATTGTGAGAAGGGCAGCATATAAATTTAATAAGAAAGTTTGGCGAAAGGTTGACTCGGCCTTCCATCCTTCTCAGGTTGGTAAAATGAGGACCCGGATTGTTGGGGGCGGGCTCTGTAAAACCGCCTAGAGAGGGCTGTAAAGCAACGTGAAGCGGTATATAAGTCTAAGTGTTATTAATAAACAGTAAAAATATTAACGGAAGCAATTAGCTGTATGAAGCAGCTTCTCCACCTGAGTGGCACTGGACTCTACCTGTGTGCTGCCCAGCTACTGGGGCCTTGTGGGCTATGCTGGCTGGTGTGATGGCATCTGTACTCCAATTTATATGTCAAACATCAGTTGGGGGGAGCCAGCGGAAAGCAAAGGCTTATCAATTGCTATTTACATTCCAGCACCCCAAACATCCACATTATCAGCTTCCATTCCACAATGTGTTTTCTAAACAATTGTAGAGATTGTAGAATTACCTTGAAACTACAGCATGCTCTTTGAGCAATTACTGCCCAGGGCTGTCATGTGATTAATCATCATTTAAAGCAGGCTTGCAGAACTAATGGGCTCAATTCTATTTCTGGATGCAAACTATATTGATGCAAAAAATAAAATACAAAAAAAACCCAACCCCAAGAACCATCACCTTCTGGACCACACGTCCCACGAACCATTCCACATTCTTTGACAGATCACAACAAAAAGAAGCAAAAAAAAAAAAGCCTGTCAGCATTTATTTTAACAAAAGGCTTGCGATGTGTGGGCCAGTGTCATTCCCCCTCCCTTAGGAAACAATTCCTTCTCCACACGAAGCCCAGAAGGGTTCAGGGCAGCCTGAATGCCTCCTTCCGGGCAATACAATTGCGTTCCTTCAAGCTCCCTAAACAAACGCAGGTGACTGAGCATGAGCCTTCAATGCGGTGCCTGCTGAACCGTCCCCGTTTGGTTCACACCACCCAGCTTCTGACAAAGAACCTGTGTCACCGAGAGCCACACGGCTGGGGAAGAGGGCGGAGTGACGGAGGGAGGCGCATGAGAAAGCCAGAAGAGACACTGGCAGCAAAGGGCTCGGCTGCCCCTATTTTTAGGAGAAGAGAAGCCGAGGTTGGCAAGCATCTTCCTTACTCTCCCTCGGCTTTTGAGCCATCCTGGTCAGCTCAGCCCCGGAATATACACAATTCAGAATAAAGCGGGCAATTCAGCAGAAAAACAGGAATAAGAGGAGGACCACCCTCGATTGGGGGAGAGGATTCCCCAGGGGGAAAAGGGAGAGGAGAGAGGAGGAGGAGAGCGAAGGAGAGCTCCCAACCTCTGGCCTCTTCTGCTTCCTTAGTGCTGAATCACCTTTGCGACAGCCTGTCAAGAAATGTGGAGACAGACAGACCTGCCCCAGTGTTTACATGCTGCTTCCTGCTCTTGGACTGGCTGCTGATTCCCTACCCCACATCTTGGTCCTGCTGGGCCGAAACCCTCCCAGGAAAGAAATCAGTGCTGCTCTCTCGCCCCCCCTCCATGCCGGTCCCTCGCCCCCCCCCCGTGCCTGATTTTCCATCCCGGAGTACACCAGTGCCCCTCCTTCATCCTCTGGCCTTCCAGAGCTCGTCCTTCAACCACTCTTGGTCCTCCCACCTGTTTCTCCTCACTTGGGGCTCCAGACATCTTCCCCGTCCAAGGGCAGCGCCTCCAATCTGCTGACCAGGTTTTCCCTGGTCAGGATGACCTTCGCCTTGGGCTCTTCTTCTTCCTCCTCTGCCTGCCTTGACGGCTGTTCCACATCTTCCCATCTGCCCTCCTGGTCCCATCCTTCCCCATCATCCCATCCCCTTTACTCCAGCTCCTTCAGATGGATAATGCTCCCTCCAGAACATGGTTTGATGATCCACCATCCCCAGCAGGTTGGCGGCCCAGGTTGACATCCTCCCTTCAATAAATCCCTGACCTGGGTACGTCTCCTTCCCAGAAACAGATGTTGGAAAACACTCAGTGGGGGATGAGCCTCCCTTCCTTCCTTCCTTCCTTCCTTCCTCTCTAATCCTTCCTTCCATCATTTACCTACCTTCCTTCCTTTTCTCCTTCCATCCTCTCTCCTTCCTTCCTTCCTTCCTTCCTTCCTTCCTTCCTTCCTTCCTCTCTAATCCTTCCTTCCATCATTTACCTACCTTCCTTCCTTTTCTCCTTCCTTCCTTCTCTCCTTCCTTCCTTCCTTCCATCATTTACCTTCCTACCATCTCTCACCTCCCTCCCTCCCTCCCTCCTCTCCCCTCCCCTCCCCTTCCCCAGCTGCCTCAGAGGGACCCCAGGTGCCATCTTTGGCCCCCACTCCTTTAACGAAGGCCAGCCCCCCCCATCTTCCCCCGGCCTTACGAGGGGCAGAGAGGGGGAAGGAGGCCGGGACGATGCCTTCCCTGCCCCACCGCCTCCCTCGGGGCGAGGCCGGGGCCGCTTCCTTCCCTGGGGGGGGGCGCAGCGACTCCCCTCAGAAAGGCCTGGCGACCCCCCCCCCCATTGTTCGAGACCACCCGGGCTCCCCCCTCCTCCTCCTCCTCACCTCCAGCTCGGTGTCTCCGGGCTCGGCCACGCCGATGATCTCGCTGGGCAGCTCGGCCAGGTCGGTGACCCGGATCAGCCCGTCGTGGAGGAAGATGGTCTCCTCCTTCACCGACAGCCACTGCGCCGAGTCGGCGGCGGCGGCGGCGGCGGCCGCGGAGCCCGAGGCGCCGGCCGGGGAGCCCATCCGGGAGGCGAGGCG
>NW_015386679.1:13357-90074 GCF_001527695.2 Protobothrops mucrosquamatus | reverse complement strand
GGGGGGGGGGCATTGCAAGGGGGAGTGGGATGGGGGCAGGCCAGCGGCCTCTTCTTCCTTTTGTGGTGCGGGTGACGGGTCTTTCGTATCCGTTTCTCAACCGTCATCGTTTTAAGAGAGGTGGACTTCAATTCCCAGAATTCCCCAGCCAGCTTTCTGCCTGGGGAATTCTGGGAGTTGAAATCCGCAAGTCTTAATGTGGCTGAGGTTGACAAACAGTGGTATAGTGGCAAAGGGCCAGGCCCCAAACCAGGAGCCGATGAGTTCTAGTCCCACCTTAGGCAAGAAAGGCAATTTGGTGACTTTGGGCGAGTCCCTCTTGGCCAAGCCTACCTCACAGGGTTGTTGTGGGGTAAGGGAGGAGTTTCACGCATATTCGCCACCTTGAATTATTTATAAAATAATAAAAGGATAAAAAAAATATCTAAAAATAATGTGTGCACAGCAATTTTTTAAAAAAAAACTTTTGGAAAAATACTGCTGATACTTATAGTGGAAGGAAATATTGATATTTCCCTAGTGTGTTTTTAAAAATGCTCAGGATTGTAGCTGGGGATATAAAATAAAAAAGTTGGTTTCATCGTTTCTTTGCACCGTTTTTGTTTGCATGCAATTAAGGTTAATCAAAATATTTGGTCTGTGTGCTGCACATAATAAAATACCCCAGCTGATATTTAATCAGAGACCTTCATTTGCAGCAGGATAAACTAGAAAACAAACCTTGCTTAAAATCATTTTCATGGCCATGCCATGTTTTCAGAGAATTTACATTTAGTCACGAAGGTCAGAGACAGGCAAGAGACCAGGGTCAGACCCTTGGTTCAACCCAGCACGGTCGGCTCTTTCAGCTCTGACACATAAATGTCAAACCATGGTCAAAGCAGATATTGTCCGAACTGATAAATCAGGTTTTTTTCAATGATGAAGAATAACAATAGCCACAGGGGCAGATTCAGGAACCATCGTTGGAGATAAAGCAATGATCTGACAACTGAAATGAAGGTGTTGCTGTTCACTTCTGGAAGATACTATCAATAGGATGACTGCCAAGCAAAGGAGAACCAAAAGCAGACCAAAAATAAATAAATTCTGCCCTTTGAAAAAAATTGTTATAAATTATAAAGTATACTTTATACTTTATAATTATCAATTATCAGTAAAGATCTGGAAGACACGCCATTGAAATTGTTTTAAATAACCACAGAGGTGTTATAAATGGATTTTGTGGTACTTTAGAGAATTATCTAGGAAATTATTTTGGATGGTTAATAACATTATGTATTATTTGTCTTACCAGCTAATTTTGGCTGCTCTTGTGGGATAATGTGCAAAGGCTTGGCCACAGAAACTACAGTAAGTAAACTTGATAAGCTTTATCTTGCAACTTTATCTCACAAAACATAACTTCATTGGGGGCTATCAAAATGCTGTGTTCAAAACAGCATAATCAGTATGCAGGCTTCCCACCGAATCAACACTTATCTTATAATTAAAGCCTTAAACAATAATTTAACTATCAACACAGCCTGCTGGAATATGCAAATTTTCCTGCAAGGATTGGGCTGGTTGAACAATACAAGAGAACATCTGGTCAGCTGTACAATGTATTTTTATTTCAGCAACTAAAATAAAATTCAGCTGCATGAGTCTTTAACACACCACCCAATTAATTTTTTTATAAAATTTATTGCTACTTAGCTTTGTTAGCTATAGAGAAAATAGCCATGTACATACTTGGAACTGTTTTGTTTATAATGTTTATCATTACCAGAGGTGTGGGGATGAGCAGGGGAAGGGAAGCAAATAATGCTGGCTGAGGAATTCTGGGAGTTGAAGTCCACAAGTCTTAAAAGTTGCCAAGATTGGACACCCCTGCTTTACATTGTATTCATATATTGCCCCCATAATACAGGAATTAGGTCCTGTCCAATAGGGCACTTCTGAATATACACAGAAGATCATCCTCTATAGTGGTCTGTTTTTGTTTTTTTTTAAAAATGGAATGGTATTCAAGAATTTGTCTTCCACTTTAATTTGTTTTGCCAATCATTTTCTGCTTGTTTCCATTTTGATTTGTGGCTCAGCTTCACAAACATTTTAGCTGCTATAACGCCTCAACTGCATCATTAGTAGAAAGCTATGGAGATTGACGTCTATGGAGATTCTCAGACATCCAGGTCATGATTGTCCCAAATATGTTTTTTCAAGAGGCAACTGGACTTTCCTGCAAGTCCAGTTGCCTCTTGAAAAAGCACCTATGTAGGTTGACCCTAAATTAACATACATTTACATAGGGTGAAATATCACTGTATAATGGGATCATTTGAGGTTGAGCTGACAGTTGATAAATTGGGCAGGGCTGAAGTCTCATCACCCATCACTACTTTAACTATGACTTTACCTTTGATTATACTGAAATGACAGGATATTACCTCCCTGGAAAAATCATCTCAACATAAAGGGTGATACAATACATCAGCATTTAGTAACACCAATCTAAGGAGGAAGTAGTTTACATCCCTGTGATCCTGACTAGTCCTACCTATGAAACACAGAAGAAAACAATGTACTGGAGGGCTACAATATACATTTTAGTGGTAAGAAGTTAGCATAATATTGATCTAATGTTCCCGTAACATCTACAACTCATTTAAAAACAAATTTAGTGGTTTAATCATCTCTAAATAATCTTGGCTTGAAAAACCTTAATATCTGCCTTTTATTTGGCTTCCCAAAAGTTTGGAAGAGAGACCCATGAAATCCAAAGAGCTTCCTAATCATTCCCCCAAAGCACCTAATATGAATTTATTTATTTGATGGAAATGAGTGTTATATGCAAAGCCCTCCCTATTTCACATAGTTTTAAGGATTATGTTTATTTTATAGGAGGTTTTACCTATTGGTTCACATTGAACTAAGCCTTAAATTGTGATCTACTAACTACAATCACTAGGTTCAGCCAACACAGCGCATGAATCCTGAATCAAGGATTCTTTTCCCATCCTGTTTGATTTAAAATGCTTTGCTAATGGCTCAGCATGACCTGATACATGGCAAAATCCTGTCTCAGAGGACAAATACCATCTTTCTACGGCCTTTGCTTAAAACCAAAAAACATGCAAAGTTTTCAAATCTGTTGGAGAGAAAGAGAGGTATAAATTCAATACAAAAATAAATAAGCACTAGATAATGTTCTTTTTCCCGTTCTTGATTTCCTGTACAATAAATCAATAAGTCACACTTGGTAATTACGACAAATACTTCCCATAAATCTCTGATTTAGGCCAATTCTTTGGGGATGCAACCCCCCCCCATAAATCATGTTTCTCTTTTACCGCAATCCAGCCACTTTTCATGCCAGGATAATTTTCTAAATATAGAAACCAAGATATTTTCAATTAGTGTTCATTACTTTAACATAGAACATGAAATTTCAGCCAGCTACGATGTGGTCGGAATATGCTGTGAAACACTTGTATTAATTACTGAACATCTTGGATATTTTAATGAAGCTCCTCACTTCTAGTTTAATCAAAGATAAATTTTTAAATTGCCTCAGGATACATTTCCCTGAGTCAACCCTAAAATTAATGGAAGCTTATTGCCTTCCACTGCCTGATATTTTAGGGGATATAATGATGTGTTTTTTCAAACAGAATTCTAGAGTGTAATGTTGCTGTGTCAATTTAGTCGACACCAGAAGCACTCATCCTAGTTGCCTAACCATGGGAGCAATTAGCACTGCCAACAGCCAACAACATGGCTTGGTCCAATTCATCCGGTCTCCTGCCTCTCCGTTGACTGGCCTACAGGAAACTGAAGGGCGATTTCCTGTCATTTTCAGATTGCTTTGCTGAGCACTCACCCACACAAAGCAGCAGAACAGGCTCTGCTGTCTGGGGAGGCAGCCTGCCAGGCGCAGCTCTCGGAGCAAGGGAAGGCGCTGAGCGCTTTTAGCACGGACTTCACTTTGACCAATTTCCCCACTGAACAGCTGAAGTCAGCAACCCACTAAACCTGTGCTGCGGTTTGTTATATCCGTTATCACAGCAAACACGTACTGTGAACCCTAAATAAACAGCTGTTTTAACCACCATTCTCACTTTAACCCAGTTTATTCTGACCGGGGGCTTCAGCAGCAGGAGCCTTGGCCTCTGAATGAGCCCAGCCTGCTTTAAAGCTCGAACTGCCTGCTTTGCCTTGTGCCTGACTTGATGGGAACCCAAAGTGGGTCAAGCTCCTTGCGGCCCTTCATCGTACATCCAGAAAGGAATCACGAATAGCTCGCTTGGCAAGACTCCCTCCCACGAGACCGATAAACCTCTGCAGGCTCTTCTGCAGAACCAGAGTTTGGCAGAAGATGGGTGCCTATATAAATGCTTTAAATAAATGAAATAAAAGCATGCTCAAATGTTGTCATGGTCCTGAGTTTCTGTGAAACTGACAGCCAGCTGGAGGGGCAATCCGCCCAAAATGATTGCTGTATTAGCTATACCAGAATGGCTGGTCCTGCCCCACACACTGTAGTCTTCTAAATGGTAGCCTGTTAAGTTAGTAACCGGCTGGATTCCCACAACCTTCTGGACCATAATCCAATAGAAACACGATAGCTTGGTCTTAGTGCAACACATGAAATGAGCTAGAGATCCAGCAAACGAACCCAAAAGGTAAGATTCAGACTGACATCTGTTGAGGGGACACCTATTTGGGGAAACTGGATTACGTCTTCTTAAATTGCTTGTGGCATTATGGCTTTCTCAGATTTCAAATCACAAAACATTATTTTCCTCATGTAATCTTTAATTAACACAATTGCCTTTTAAAAGGCGATTTGGTCTTTTGGTTGAAAATTTAGTGCCTTTGTAAGGCTGTGATTCAAGCATTGCACACGAGCTCCCTCTCCTGACCAACGCCACACACACACACACACATCACTTATTTACTAAGCAAGTTGAACATGGACACACAAATACCTCAAAACGATCTGAGGCTGGGTCAGGACTTCAGCACAGCTACAGCTTTGCCCCACTGGCACTGAAGCATAGACTAGCAGTTGGCGAAGCCTAGGGACGACCTCTGAAGCAGTTGCCTACAGAGCTTTCCTTCCATTTACTAAACCGAGTAGGTGCAAATTCTGCCCACGACTGCTTCAAACCAGTCCCGAGTACTCAGAGGATGGGAAGAGGAGAGGAACCTCCTGTAAACGGTGATGGCAAATTCTCATCCCATCTCAAGAAAGAAAACTACGATCAGACACAAAACATCAGCCAAGTACCCCTTCACGTTTTCAACCATAAAACAAATGTTTGCTTATGTGCAGACAAACCAATATATAATACTATAAAATAAAACTAGCAGAGCTTTTAGTAAGTTTCCCCCAAAAATTTTTTTACTGTATTTTCAGACTATTTAAAAAACCAATTTGTGAGGATAAACTCCATTGGAAAGTGAAAAGGTTGAGCGCAGGTAGCCTCGGAGCTGAGGGACCTTCTTGATGATTGGCAGAAGCTGGGAGTCCACCGTCTTCTGGTCTGCCTTACGCTGATCTGCAATCTCGTATTTCTGGAAAAACAGAAATTCTAATTCAGTCGTTTGTTCCTTTTCCTGTGGCTGTACTACAGGGGTGTTCCTGGCCTTCCCCATTGAGATTTCTAAAGGCTCTCTAAACAGCCACCCCCTTCTCCTTGCCAACATTATTGTACAGTGCATCCAAAATAAATCTGTTTTGCTTTCCTAACGCCCTCTTGGATACAGCTGTATTACCTAAAAACTATTCTTCAGATTTTGATGCAAACATTATTTAGACAAAAAAAGTCAAGAAACATATTAAAGATGTCCTCGTACAAGTTTCTATTTAATCTGCTTTTTTAAATGCAAAGTCTTGGAATGATCTTGAAAATCTGTCTACAGGTTCCAGATTGCCTCCTGGTTGGCTTTTGAGTTATGCAGAATACAATCTTGGATGCACGCTCAAGGCCATAGTTCTATACATACCACTTTTTCAGTGTCAAAAATTTCGCCCTCTTGATGTTTGGGCTTACGCAGCTTCTTCTTCTTGAAATAAACGTCACTGAGATGCTTTGGAACTTTGACCCCAGAGATATCAACCTTCGTCGAAGTGGCAATGATGAACTTTTGGTGAGCTCTGCGCAGAGGGACACGGTTGAGAGCCAAGGGCCCTGAAACAGAAGACAAAAAAGAATGTACACGGAGACCTCAAACTGGCAGAAAACTCTTTATTTCTTCCCAACTTGTAAAGATCCTCCTCCTTTAGGAGACAGATCTTTTACTACAATTGTTTGCTATCTTTTTTTCTTTTTTCTTTACTAGGACTTCTTATGTGGAATGGTATAACGTTAGAAATTAAAAACACTAAGAAGGATCACAGAAAAGAAACGGAGGCTATAAATATAAGATGAGCTTACCTGTTACAAGCAACAGTCCACTTCCAAGCTGCTTCAAGAAAACCACACGCTGGAAATCCAAAAAGAAGAGGGGAGAGAGTTAGTCGTCTGAATCTCTGCCTGCCTGCCTCCCGAATGCTCCCGACAAGAGCACCACAGGCCCATTACCTTGCCCCTGTGGCGGCCAGTGAGAAGGACCAGCACCGTTCCTGGGGTAATTGAAGTCCGCAGCCTCCTCTTGTGGAGGGCAAAATTCTTTTTGCCATGGCTTAGGAGCTTACGGGAAACATCCTCTGTAGGGTAGTATCTGGGCTGCAAGGAAGAAAATAAAGGCCTGAATTCAGAACCCTCTAAAGAATCAAAGCAGCCTCTTGAACACAGAGGAGGACAGGAACTCTCTCGGCCGCATAATTTAGGCCACAAGCTCTTACCATCTTGCGAAGTTTGACCACCCGGGTGCCTCCGTTCTTATCCCCCCCAACAGTCTTTGTAACAGTGGCTGCCACCTTCTCTTTCTTCTTCTTTTCTATCTAGGGGGAAAAAAAACAACAGCAAAATTGGTACCACATCATGGCATTTTTGATACGACAGATTAAAATCAATTGGTTTTGAAACACTCATCTTCCATAGATTAATCCAGTGTTTCTCAACCTTAGCCACTTGAAGATGGGTAGACTTCGACTCCCAGAATGCCCCAGACAGCATGGTTTACTCAAATCCATACCCCCATCCATTGGGCTAATTATCCAGCCTTAACACTAAAGTCCCCGTCGCCTTGTACCTTTGTCTCTGGCGCGTTGTATTTCCGCTTGTACATGGCCTTCCGGGCATACATGGCCGACCGGGAATATTTCCCGATCCCTCGGGCCAGCACCGGATTGCGGCTGGCATGGACCTTCCGGACCCTCCTGGTTTTCTTCTCGCCTGCCATCTGACAAGAAAAGGAAAACATCCATTAGACCCTGCCTCTCGGTGCCCTCCCTCTCTCAAGACACAATTCTCCACTTCCAAAATGTTGCAAACCGGTTGCACAGCTACATCAGACTCTGTTTTTGCAAACAGTCAGTCCAGAAGGAAACTTAACTTTAAGATAGAGGCACTCTCCCTAGTTAGGAAGCACAAAGGAACGAGCTGCATTTCAAGGAGCAGAATCTTGCCGTGTATGGAAGTCCCTTAATGGAGGCAAGCCTGCCTTCTCATCAACGACTTGGAAACCCCAACCTACAGAAAGGCCCGCTTTGCCGCCCCACGCACGAGCCCCCCAGGAGAGTCGCAAGGCTGGGGGATCCGTCACTCGCTGCGGGCAGGGACGGAATCCGCTTCCCCGGCCAGGGAAGGCGGCCATCCCAAAGCCCGGGACCAAAACCTTCCTCTTTGCGGTGGCCATTCCCGGGCGCCTCCTCCTCGCTTTCAGGTGCCTAAGCGGAGTGGCTGCGCGACGCTTCGGAGTAATACGGCAGCCCGGGGAGAGCCAGCCGGCCTTCTCGGGGATACCGCCGGCCTGATCTTTCGCTCTCCCCCGGCGGAAGCAGCCCAGCGCCGCCCGGCCAAAGCCCCCGAAGCATCCCTGCCCGGCCCGTGCCCGGCCCGGCGGTTCTCTGAGGCGGATGGCGGTGGATACGAATGACGGGCCCCGGGAGGGAAGCGCCACGGCCGCACCATCCTTACCTTGGGCAGAAGGAAAAAGAGGCAATATCCGGGGCCTGGGCGCGGAAGAGCAGGCGCGTGACGTCACCGGGCGAGCCCGAAGCACTCTGGGAGAAGTAGTTCACCTCGCCCTCCCGAGAGCTAAACTCAGAATTCAAGCGATTTTCCTCCCTCATTCTTGCCATTCACGTTTTATCTCCTACAGGACTTAGTAAGTGTTCATTGATTCCAGTGCTGGCTGGGGAATTATGGGAGTTGAAGTCCACAAACCTTAAAGTTTAAGGAACATTGATATAAAGGCCGCCTATCGTAACAGAAACACTTTCCCATGTCTTGATAAAATAATTATAATCCCTGCGGTGCAATAATAATAACGAATACACATATTATTTCTTTTCTGAGCAAGCCCGCCCAGGGCAGACCGATGCAATGGGCTGGAGAAGAAGCGGCTCATTGGGCACTGAAAAGGTGCTTGCTACAGAGACGTCGCAGCCTAGAGCGGAAACAGCCTTCCCGCTTGTGTGGCCGTTCTAGGCGGCGCCTGCCTCTGTGTTCAGTCTGGCTGGCGACTCCGCCCCTTCCTTGCCCTTCCCGAGGCGGGCGGGCCTGGTCGCGCGGCGATGACGTCTTAGGCATCGCGACGGATCGCTCCTCGGGTCTCTTTCTGCCTTCCCCTCTCCCGGGCCTGGATGCGGCCGGGCCCGGGCCGATTGCGGTTTGCCTCCTCCCGGGCCGGTCTCCCCGCGAGACCCAGGGGCCCCATGTGAGAAAGACGGAGGCGGGAAGATGACCTCGAGGAGGTGAGAAGCGGGGGGTGGCTGGGAGGGAGGGAGGCTCAGGCCCCGCCCCTTTGCCCTTTCGGGGGGGAGGGGTGCCCAGCTGGTCTCCCTCACCGATGCCGTTGCCATGGGGACGAGGGGGCGCGGGGAAGCCTTTGAGCTGCTGGATCCAGAAGTGCGCGACTACAGTTCCCATCCTGCCCTACCAGAGGAGCCCGGCTGGGGCTGCTTGGGCTCCGTTCACAAAGCAGCCGCCCGGTGCCATTAAAAGCCTTCGCCCTGGTGGCAAGGGAAAGCGATCACAGCTCCCATGCTCCCCAGCCAGCAGGTTCCAGCATGGTTTCTGCTAGCCCTGCTGGCTGGGGAGAATGGGGGCTGTAGTCCAAAAGCACAAGCTTGGTGGGGGGGGGAGAGTCTGACATAGTCCTTATCTGTTGCCTTCAAGCCTGGAACGGGTTACCTCTGACCCTGGCTGCTAAAACCTAATGTTTTAAATTTTGAGCTAAAATCATCTCCTGAATTATTTTGCAGTAGGAAGCAGGAAACGTGTATTGCAAATCTAAAATAGCCACAGTGGGGGGGGGGGAACTCTCAAAACTTGAACGTAAACTTGGTATAAGGTAGATATGCAAATTTAAGAAACCGGAGGTAGCTACTATAAAACAAAATTTATTTATTTATAAAATTATAAAACAATTTTTTGGTCACAGCTGCTAACCTGATAAGGAAAACAGAAGCTCTACGCAGAGGGAGTCTGATGCCTGCCGGGGGGTTGGGGGGGAAGCAGTGTCCTTCTTTAATTGTATGAGACTAGAACCAAGAAATGAGAAATAACTTTTCAGCAGTATTCCAATTATGATAAAACCACACTTCTCAACCCAAAGTGATCAGAACCTTCTACTTACATAAGTGAATACCAGTTAGGAGAACAGTAACATAAATTTCTTTTCAAAAATTTACAGTGAACTCACCTCTTTCATTAGTTTATTATGAGGCTTTCAGTAGAATAATTTTTATAAAATCCCATCCAGACTGTCAAAAATAGGATCCTTTTTTTCCTGGAAGAAGAGTTATTTCCTGCATTTTCTATGCCTAATTATGCATTACCAGTATTACTAGTACAGTGTTAGTTCATCTGTTAGCATAGGGAGTGCTGGTTGTGTTTTGAGATGAAATGTTTCAGTTCATCTGATGTGTGAATAGTTAACGCTGGATCCTGTGGTTGCTTTTTTTTTTTAATTAATAGCCGCCTTTACATTTGCTAAATGTCCAATTATGGCTGTAGGAAGACCTACCTCTGCAATTCTTTTAACAGCCACCCTTGAAGCATTCTTAATCCTGCTCCAATCCCAGCATCGTCTTTCTCTCCCTGGGTTGAAAAAAAGAGTCCAGCCTGCCCCCAACTATAGAATTGGGCAGCCTGGAAAATGTGCACGTTCCATTTGGTGGGCTCTCTTTTGATCCTGTCTCCGGAACCACTTGGCATAACTGACCGGCCTACAGCCGACTTGAGACACCCCCGCGGCCTTCTATTTCCAACTGGTGACAAAATGCTGCTTCCCACTTGGTGACAAATATACCTGGAGCACCGGGGAGCTTTGCCACCGACACTGCAAATAGAATCCCTGCCTTAGTCGGCAGTCCCGGAAGTGGCTTTCTGCCCCTGGGCTCTGCCTTTTAGGGCCCCACCTTCATACTTCCGCAGCAGCTCTGGTCATCCTGCCATCAAAAAGCCCACCCCCTTCAAAATTCTGAGCGTGTGTATTCCAAGGGCGATCCCGAAAAGTCTTTAATAAAAGTATTCCTCAATTTGACACTACAACTGAGCCCGGATTTTCTCTTGTTAAGCAAGACATTACATTTTGTCCCATGTCACAATCTTTTTGTCCCACTTGTTAAGCTAATTACTGCCCTTGTTAAGTGAATCGTGCAGTCATAAACCAAATCTGGCTTTCCCTGCTGTCTTTGCTTGTCGGAAGCCGGCTAGGAAGATTACAAATGGTGATCACATGACCCAGGGACCCGGCAACTGTCACGGATACATGCCAGTTGCCAAGTGCCTGAATTTTGATCACCTGGGGGTGTTGCCCAACATGCTCCTGTTCCTCTGTCAACTGCATGTCTTTATGGAAGAATATAAATATGCCCATTACCAGTCCTAGTTAGCTCCCTAGGCCTTTGAGAAACGTCAGGCTTTCATCCTCAAGTGGGAAGTGCAGATTCAGCCCAAATGTTGACTGAGTTAACCAGATTTCTAAAAATAAGCCAGACTGTCTTGATAGGAGAGGCGGTGAACGACAAGCTGAAGGTTCAGCCCCCCTGAAGACCTTCAACCAGCAAGGTGTTAGTTGGCTTAGTTGTCGAGAAGGGTGTGACTGTGGGTGGCTGGGTCTGCGAGGATATATGGAGCCCGTTTGCACCGGAGGGAAGAGAGGGGCCGGGCTCGGCTAAGTCAAACAGCCACAGCCCCTTCCTCCTACTCCTACTCCTCACCCTTGAGCAAAACCCCAGAATCAGAGCTGATCAACTCAGGACGAGAGCAGCTTTCTTATCACAAGGCCACAATGAGGTTGTAGCTGCCTTCTCCATTTCTCTTGCTGGTTGTGAGGGAGCAACTGGTGGTCTTAATCCGCTTCCCACAGACGAGGAGATGTCTCTGCATTTGGATTGTTTCATCCCACTTTAATCCTGGTTTGCAAGAGGCCGGTTCTTACTCCCTTCCGGTTCTCCCTGGAGAGGTGGTGGCAGGACAGTGGCAGACCACCTGCTCTGGATGCAAAAGATGAAATGGTCTGAATCCTCATGAGTCGGGGGCTTCTTCATTGCTGTTACCTATGTAGTAGATATGTAGTATCCTTGTAGTAATCTTTTATGGGGAAGGTGTCTTGTTTTCTGCACTTTTTTATCTTTTTCTTTGTGTCTTTTCACGTTTTATCTCTCTGTAAAAACGTTCAATCAAAACTATGTATTTTTTTTTAAAGGAAACCCTTTTCACTCATTAAAAGTGGTCTTTTGAAACCCTCCCCCTTTCTCTTTTCCCAGATGGTTTCACCCCAATATTACCGGAGTGGAAGCAGAGAACCTGCTCTTGACCAGAGGAGTTGATGGCAGCTTTCTGGCTCGGCCCAGTAAAAGCAACCCTGGGGACTTCACCCTTTCAGTCCGGTAAGTCCGCTGAGAGGACCCTGTAGCCCTCTTTGAACTTCCTAAAATTTAATATAGTTGTACTGAAAGGTTTAAAAAACGAAAGTAAATGGTTTAACTAGCTAAGTCTCTTTTCTCGGGAGGCTGCCTTAGAGCAAGCGCAAGCAGTGACAGAATAACATCCATCTTTGCAAGCTGCTCCTAGCTAAGTCCTTCCTTCCTTCCCTCATGTCTCCTTCCTTCCTTCCTTCCTTCCCTTTCTTCCTTCTCTCCTGCCTTCCTTCCCTCCCTCCCTCCCGATCCAAGAATGTTAAATAGGGAGGCAGAGGTTTGGAGTCAGCCAGCCTGCTCTCTGTCCCCAGGAGGCTACCACTTGAAGACAGTTTTTCTGTTCATTGCCATTGGCTCTCTTTTCCCTTCTCTCTTCCTCTTGACCGTCTGGACCGGCCAGGCGCAATGGGGCGGTCACTCACATCAAGATCCAGAACACCGGCGACTACTATGACCTCTACGGGGGGGAGAAGTTTGCCACGTTGGCGGAGCTGGTCCAGTATTACATGGAACACCACGGACAGCTCAAGGAGAAGAATGGGGACGTGATCGAGTTGAAGTACCCCCTCAACTGTGCAGATCCCACTTCTGAAAGGTGAGCAGGGCGGCAGCCTCCGGGCGCCAGCTCGGGTGAGGAAGCAGTGGGGGGTGCAGGGCAGCACCCCTCATCCCACTTGGATAAGAGCTGCCTTAATATGAGCTACTTTTGAAAGTCGGCACGTTTTCCTCTTCACGTGCTCTCGGCTTCTGCTGCTGCAAGAGAAGAGGGGACTTTCTCCATTTCAGAGGCAGCTCTGATTTCCGGAGAGCCTCCCTCTCTCGCGAAGGGCAAGGGAAGCTACTCGGGGCTCCCTGACTCTTGCGCTGCCTTCCCGAAGGTGGTTCCATGGTCACCTCTCTGGAAAGGAAGCAGAAAAGCTGCTGACGGAAAAAGGGAAGCACGGCAGCTTTTTAGTCCGCGAGAGCCAAAGCCATCCCGGAGACTTCGTCCTTTCTGTCCGGACCGGGGATGACAAAGGCGAGAGCAACGATGGGAAGTCCAAAGTCACGCACGTCATGATCCGTTGCCAGGTAACAGCGCGGGGAGGGAGGTGAAGGGAGGCCAGTGCGTGGCGGGGAGGTGGGCCGGAAGCCTTTGTGCCGGGAGTCTCTGCCTCAGTTCAGAGGTGGGGAAGGTGAGCGCCCGTTCTCTTGATGGCACGTCTTGGTTAGGAGGCCACTGCCTCGCGTGGACAGTGACACTCACTAGCCCCCCACCTCCCTCCCTCCCTCCTTAGGACTTGAAGTATGACGTTGGAGGAGGGGAGAAGTTTGACTCCTTGACGGACCTCGTTGAGCATTACAAGAAGAACCCCATGGTGGAGACTCTGGGGACCGTTCTTCAGCTGAAGCAGGTGAGAAAGCCCGGCGGCGGTTGAGTTTTGCTCCTGCAACTCCAAAACCAGCCTCTGCAAATGGTCACGATGCCTGGGCACTCATGTCTGCTTGCTTTCGGGTGTGGAGTTGCCCTTGCTTCCCCCTCTCCACCCCTGCCAAGCGGGCGAGAACCACGTGGGGTTCCTGGCTATCTGCCTTACGCCAAGCCAGGCCGGGGACATCTCTGTTGTAATTTGTGGGGGAGACCTTCCCCCTTTGCAAAATCTGCTGCTTGACGTCCCATTTGGAGGCTTTTGATCCCAGTCCAGCTGACCCTTGGCTGGACTCCATCCTTGGGGGCTGCTTGACCCTTCCTTTCGGTGGGTGGTGGAATCTGGCACTGAGATTCCCAAGGCGCTAGGAGGCGGGTCAGGCCTGACTCCTTGGTTTGCAGAGAGAGGACCAGGAGGGATCCTCCCGAAAGCTTCACAGGCCTTATTTCGTAGCCGTGCAGAGTCGTCTTTAGTACGGCCAGACTCCTCCTGTCTACGGGCGAACAGCACCAAGGAAACGACCCCGAGCAATTCATTGTGTCATTCTTGATTCCTTGTGCCCGGCGTGTGTGCATTATTTGACCCCTCCCCGTCTCTCCCTCTTCCCCTCCCCCACAGCCTCTCAACACTACCCGCATCAACGCAGCTGAGATTGAGAGCCGAGTGCGAGAACTGAGCAAGTTGGCTGAAACTACCGACAAAGTGAAGCAAGGCTTTTGGGAAGAATTCGAGGTACTTTCGGGAGAGGATCCGTTCTGTCCTCACCCAGGAGCTGCTTGCTTGTCTTTCCTGGGATTGGGAAGTGTGAATGTCCTTATGGGAGCTGGGGGGGTGAGGTGGGGGGGGCGCAACAGACTTCTAAATGCCTGGGGGTTTAGCCGAATATGAGTTTTCAAGAAATTCTTTGGAGCAGCATGTAAACCAAGATAAAAAAAATAGATAAAACCCTTTTGGTTGCACGGAAAGAGCCGGGCGTAAGTCTTCAACTCCCAGCATTCCCCAGTTGAAAAACCCCTCCTAGTGGGTGGAGCTGGGTGCCTCCGTAGGAATTTGCCTGCTGGCAGTCTGTGACTCGGAGGCTTTAATTGCTTGGAGGCAGAGCGAGCTGCTGTCGGGAGGAGAGGAAACTGGAAACACAACTCCTGAATTTCAGGGTGGCCTCCCCAGATTTACCCTGCTTTTCCCACAGAGGGCAGAGCCCGTCTCTGTGTTATGCTGGGAGAGGAACAGTAGGGGGCGCCCCTGTTCCACCTGGTCATCTTGCAAAGCTCACCTGTTTTAACCTGGCTGGCCAGAAGCGATGGGCATTGTAATCCAGATGGGGAGAGGCCTGTGGGAGGGGGAAAACTTGCCTTCTGTCTCTCTCTCTTCCCCTGCTTGAGGAGGGGGGTCAAAAGACGGTTCCTGACGCTCTTCCTTGTTTTTCCAGACCCTCCAGCAGCAGGAATGTAAGCTCCTCTACAGCCGGAAAGAAGGGCAGCGGCAGGAAAACAAGAACAAGAACCGATACAAAAACATTTTGCCTTGTGAGTGCAGATCTCCTTCCCATTTCTACCAGAGGTCGGGTGGGGGGGAGAAGGGGGAGAGACCCACTAGCAAGTAGACATTTGGGGCAGGCAGTGAAGATTTCCTTCCAACTGTTCTTCCCATTTTTAAAGGCTTAATATCATTTTTCTCGGCTTTATGCAAACAGCAGTGGGATATCCTGCTTCTGTGACTGCATTGCTGGCATTTGAGCAGAAAACCCCTCAAACCTGGAGGCAACTGGGTCTCGTGGGGGAAGGAAGCCCAGGGAGCTATCTGTAGCCTGCTGGCTGCCCCCCCCTTTATTGAAAGTTGAAATTTTGCTGGAACCCTCGTCTCCTGCAGCTGAATTCTCTCTTGGTGACGTGGAGTTCCTGGCATCTGCCGTGGGGCCGATGTGCTGGAGACCCCCAGGAGCCATGATACCTGCAGCAGGGGCACGGCTGAGCGAGGGGGGCAGGCAGTTGGTCCCTTTCTTTGCAAACATTTGCAGGCTCAGTTTTAGCCTCTGCTGTTAAAGCATCTCCGGGGCTACCCAGGACTCTTCCTTCCTGCAGTCTTCCCGGTGACTGCCTGAATTGCTGCTGACAAGTCGGAGTTTGCGGTTGCTGCTTGACGACAGTTCCCTGGATTAGGAGTGTGTCTTTTTTGTTGCTTTCCAGTTGACCACACCCGGGTCATCCTTCACGACGGTGATCCAAACGAGCCGGTTTCGGATTACATCAATGCCAACATCATCATGGTAAGATGGCCGGCCTCTCTCGGCAGCCGCTCTCCTACCGAGGGAGTTTAGTGGGATGCCACTTTCTTCTCGGGGGGGTGGGGGGAGGCCGAGTTCCTCCAAACAGGCCAGGAGGGGCCCGGGAGGTTTTCCTCCAAGGGGGAAGCGGCTCTCCCGAGGGTCCCGGGCACCTGCCGACGCTCCCGTTGGTTCCCAGCCAGAGTTTGAGAACAAGTGCAACAGCGCCAAGGGCAAGAAGAGCTACATCGCCACCCAGGGCTGCCTGCAGAACACGGTGAACGACTTCTGGCGGATGGTCTTCCAGGAGAATTCCCGGGTGATCGTCATGACCACCAAGGAAGTGGAGAGGGGAAAGGTGAGCTGGTGTATGGGGGGGGGATCCACCGATCTCCCGGGATCGAGGGGAGGGGAGAACGGCAGCTCAGCCAGCGAATTGAACTGAATACTTTATTTGGCCAAGTGGGATTTGCCTCAAAAGCGCTCAGCGTACGTGCAAAGCAACAGAATAACGATAATCATTGTAATAATAATAACACCAACAGGAGGAGGTAGGGGAGATAACAAGAAGCATGAGTAACAATGCTACAGCCACACTACCTGGGTTAACTGACTTTAGGCAGCACTGAGAGAATGACAGCAGGGGGTCTGGACTCTTCTGGATCCCTACAAACATGGGGGACCCTGATGCATTCAGCAGCCCAGACTCGGGAACACAGCCACAACCTTTCACAAGGCTTTGAACCCCTAGATTTGTTTCTAAACGAAGCCCAGCAAGGAAAGAGAGTCAGGTGGGGGGGGGGATTTTGAGGAAAGGGTGCCAGGGAGGGGCAGGGAGGGCAGAGCGGAAGGAAGGAAGGAAGGTACCGGAGGCTCTTGGGGAGACGCTTGATAGCAGCATTGGGGGGGGGCTGACAGGGTGCTGGGGGGCCAGAGCCCAGCGTGCTGAGTCGTCTGTGTTTTGTGTCAGTCAGAGGGGGGACCATCTGTTCCTTGTAAATCTCCCTGGGCTCCTTTCCAAGAAGCACTTTGCTCCCCTGGCCGGGAGAACGGAGCTGGATGGTTGGGCCTTTGTCTACCCACACCCTGCGCAGACCTCCGGGCTCCTCTCTGTGTCAGTCAACCACCCTGGGAAACGAGGGGGCGATTTGAGTGGGGAAGAGGGGCTTCCCCAACGGAATTTGCGTAATGGGCGCAGGCCAGGCCGGGGGTGGCAGGGGGAGAACAAACCCCTGGATTGGCGGGGGGGAGGGGGGGAGAGCTGGCTTTTTTCCAGGAAGGGCAATTTTGGTTAAATGGGCCGGATGTTCTCCCCCGCCTCCCCCCCCCCAAAGCCAGGAGGAGGGTGCAGCGCAGCACCTGCTCCAACCTGGCGCCCTCTGGAGAAGCTGGGATGGATGACCCAAGGAGCCCTTGGCAGCACTTAGAAGCTGCTCTGAAGCTGGATTTTGGTCTCCAGCCAGGCGGGAGAGCAGCAGCTGGGTGGGGGCGGAGGGCGGGGTTTCATTCTGGGAGGGCCTGCAAGGGCCTTTTGGGAAAAGCAGTCAGAATAACAGGCCTGGAAGGGACCTGGGAGGTCATCTAGTCCAACCCCCTGCTCAGGCAGGAAACCCTTATACCCTTTCAGACAAGTGGCTGCCCAGTCTCTTCTTAAAAACCTCCAGTGTTGGAGCACCCACAGCTCCTGGAGGGAAGCCTTTCCAGGGATTCCACGGATCGTTCCACAGCCCCCACCCCACTCTGCCCCCACCCCACGGGTACTTCGTGTCGTGGAGCCCTGTTACAATCTCACTGTCACCTAATCTCGGTCTCCCTGTTTGCCCTGGTTTTCTGAAGGTTGCTTGCTGAGCTGTGTGCTTGGCGGCAGCATTGCACCTCACCTTTTCAGATCGCCCTCTGCCCTCCCCACCCCCCACTTTGGCCACTCGAATTAGACCTGAAGCCTTTGCCCTCCTCCTCCCCTCCCACCCCACCCCCTTCCTGGTCTTCCAGAGCAAATGCGTGAAGTACTGGCCGGACGAGCACGCCCTGAAGGAATACGGCGTGATGCGTGTCCGTAACGTCAAAGAGAGCACAGCTCACGACTACACGCTGCGGGAGCTCAAGCTCTCCAAAGTTGGGCAGGTACGTTTCTGGAAGAGGCCGCTCTTGTGTTTTGGGGTGGGCCTGTGGGTCTCCCCCACTTCTGCCGATTTTGAAGGCCAAGGCAGCTCCTCAAAACATCTCCGGGGGATGCGGGGGCCTCTCTTCCAGGGCAACACCGAGCGGACGGTGTGGCAGTATCACTTCCGGGCTTGGCCTGACCACGGGGTGCCCAGCGATCCTGGCGGCGTCCTGGACTTCCTAGAGGAGGTGCACCACAAGCAGGAGAGCATTGCCGATGCTGGTCCGGTCGTCGTCCATTGCAGGTAACAGCAGAGTAGCATGGCTCAACCTCAGCCACTTTAAGACCTGTGGACTTCCAGCTCCTGCTGGCTGGGGAATTCTGGGAGTTGAAGTCCACCCAGCTTCAAGCAGCCAAGGTTGAGAAACACTGCAGGGAAAACTGAAAGCCTGGCAGTGATGGGGCAAGGTTGCTCAATCTGAGGAGGAGGAGGAACAGGACTCGAACGCGTGTGATGGTTTCTCTCTCCCCCCACTCCACAGTGCCGGAATCGGTCGGACTGGGACCTTCATTGTGATCGATATTCTCATTGACGTCATCCGTGAGAAAGGTGAGTCCCAACAGACCGGCTGCTTCACCTCCAAGGTTGAGGAGACAGCCCTGGCCGGCGGTTGTGCGCGGAGTGCACCCATCGATTGCCGGGTGGCCTGGTCACCCCCAATAGGCAAGGTCTGCTGGGAGTTGTAGTCTCATAATGTGTGGAGTAGCTCAGGGGTGCCGGGTGGCCTGGTCACCCCCAGTAGGCAAGGTCTGCTGGGAGTTGTAGTCTCATAATGTGTGGAGTAGCTCAGGGGTGGTGAGTGTGGTGTACATCTTGCCCTGGGCACAGTCGGGGCTTTTGAGTTTTGGGCATGAAGTGAGCCCAGCCATGGTGCTTTCTGGATCATCGTTGATGGGATGAGATGGCCGTGCCGAGGGCCTGATGGCTTGCTTGGAAACCACGATTCTAACCCATCCCTGTGGTGCTTTTTCCAAAAGGCAACTGGACTCCCTTGCTTTTCTTCTCTGAAGCTCCTTGGATGAGAAGCGAAAGGCTTTCAGAGGGAAAAACAAAACAAGAAAGTCCAGCTGCCTTTTGGGAGAACCGTGACCTGGATGGTGGAGACTCTCCCTAGAGGAATCCATGTGGTTGGAGAACTCGAGTGACCCTGCCTTCCCCACGCGTGTCCTCCGACAAAGGGGGCCTTCCTCGTGCTCTCCAGCTGAGCCCATCTCCCTCCCTCCCTCTCCTCTCTCCTCCAGGGGTGGACTGCGACATCGACGTCCCAAAGACCATCCAGATGGTGAGGTCACAGCGGTCAGGGATGGTGCAGACAGAGGCCCAATACCGGTTCATTTACATGGCAGTCCAGCATTACATTGAGACGTTGCAGCGCCGGATTGAGGAGGAGCAGGTACCCTCAGAGGAAGAGATTTCTAGCTCAGGGTTGAGAGGAGGGGTCCTGGGTGCCCTCTGAGCTGGGTGGTTTTCTTGCAGACCTTTCATGACCCGTCTAGGTAACACCATTAGTGCTAGTCAAGTCTAGTGACTAGCGCTGATGACGTCAGCTCGTTTGGACGATGAATCATCTGCAAGAAAACCTCCCAGCTCATAAAGCAGCCAGGCCCCCTCAGGAACGGATACCTCTGGCCTACCCAGCAGGAGAGGTGGTCTCTTTGGCTGTGGGGTTGAAAGCTGGGGTTGAGAGTCGGTTGAGAGCTGGCCAAGAAGAATTGCCAGCTGGAGAAAGACAGAGAACACACACACACACACCAGGTGTATTTGCCGCCCTCTCATCTCTCGGTGGCCCGTAGGAGAGACGGCAGCTTTCTTACCCAGTGGCTACCCTGCTAAAGTGTCGGATTGGGGGCTGGCCAAGATCTAGCCTGGGATAAACCGAGTTCACCCATCAGAAGAAGCCACGGGGGGGGGCTGTTTCCCCACCTCTGCAATCCTGAACCAACCGAGCCTCCTTGTGTTAGGTGGGGGGTGGAGAAGTGGTGGACTTGGGTGGGGGGGGCTCTTTGAGACGTAGCAAGAGCGCCTTGCAGTGATTCTCCCCCCCCCTCCCTTTCAGAAGAGCAAGCGGAAAGGACACGAGTACACCAACATCAAATACTCCTTAGCGGATCAGGCCAGCGGAGACCAAAGTCCTCTCCCACCGTGTACTCCCACTCCGACCTGTCCCGAGTGAGTAGTGGGCTCGCCGCCCATCCCTTCTCTCCACTGCTCCCTGGGGTGTTGGAGGGGGCGGGCTTCTTCTTATTCCGAGTTTCTCCTTATATGCCGCACTTTCCAGGATGAGGGAGGACAACACCACGCGAGTTTATGAGAACGTCGGTCTGATGCACCAGCAGAAAACCTTCAGATGAGACGAGAGCGAGAGCTTCCTCGTGAGGAAGGCAAGTCTAGATGACCGGGCTCCCCTGTGACTGACCGTAACCAGCGGCAAAGGGCGAGTCTGGGGCCCCAGGGGTAGTTTTCGTCGTCTCCGATGAAAAGATCCTAGGAAGAGAAAAATTTAATAAACCCAAGCTGCTAGTCCTCAGGAAATGGCAATATTAGTCTGGTCTGAGATCCTTATCTGAGGGTGGTGTTTCACAAACCCAAGCTACTAGTCCTCAGGAAAGGGCAATATTAATTGGTCATCTTAAAGCCCCCAAATGGAGGTTTCCTGTCCAGTGTTGTGTTTCAGAGATCTCCTTAAGGTGGGGGGGGGGGTCTCTCTAAAATTGGAGGGAGAGGAGATTTTACGAAGGTTTCCATCATCTTGTCATTTCCCTTTGGACTTCTGCCCAGCACAGTCCTGTTTTTTTTTAATTTTTCATTTATCTATCATATTTAAGAACCCCCCAGCTCCCTCACAGAGGGGCTCCGGGCAGTGTATGATACCATAAAATGTTCTTGGAGACCTGAACCGGAGGCAGGAATCGAAGCCAACGCTCGGGAAAGTTCAGCCGTCCAGAGGTTGTGTCAGAGCCCGAGTAAATCTCCTCTCTCCAGGCACGGAAGGAAGGATGCAAAGTCGGGGTGCCTCTCCTCTAAAAGGCCTCTCTCTTCCTGTCCTTTTTGCAGGGTTGAAATGCCGCTGCTCTCCCTGTCTTTTGTTAAACCAGGAAGCGAGACCAGCTGGGTCCCTCCCACCGAAGGAAGGAAGACGCTGCCTAAAGCCTCCTTTTTATTTATGACGTTTTAACCCTCCAGTAATAAGCGGAACTTAAGATCTCCTTTCAGAGAAACTCCTCATTCATTTTCTTTAAAAAAAAATGTCTCATTTTTACAATTGATTTTTTTTTGTTGTTGTTGTCGATGCCGTTTTCCTTCCTGAACGTATGATTTTATTTTATTTTATTTTTTTCGCCTCCAATGCAGACCAATACTTTGTTGTACTTGAACGTTGTTGTTTTTTTCCCTCCCCTTTCTTTCTTTCTTTCTTTCTTTCTTTCTTTCTTTCTTTCTTTCTTTCTTTCTTTCTTTCTTTCTTTCTTTCTTTCTTTCTGTCCTGGACTTAAGAGGTTTTTTTGAACTGTTCCAAATTTGTGCGGTTTTTTTTTTTTTTTTTTTTTTTTTTTTTTTTTTTTTTTTTTTTTTTTTTTTTTTTTTTTTTTTTTTTTTTTTTTTTTTTTTTTTTTTTTTTTTTTTTTTTTAAAGTTATCTCTTTCTCTTAAAAAAAAATATTAGAAAAATAAGTTGTGGGAAAACTGATACTTTTGGGAAGAAACCGATTATGTTAATCAGGAAGAATCCAGGGCTGTTTCCAAGCCAACTAACTCTCTGGAACGAGGTCTGGCTGGCCACAGATTTGATCAAGTTTCTAGTCCTCCTGAAATTCCACGCTTGTTTTTTTTTCCTTGGTTTTTTTTTCTTTTTCCTTGAAACGATAAATTCTAGAACTTCCAATGATGCGTTTTTGCACCAGATTAAACCAGTTTGTTTAGAGTCAGCTGGCTCTTTGCTGTTGGGGAGAGGCAGGGGGGCACTTGGGGGGTGGGATTTCAGCCTAGGGGGATATCCTGACCTCTGCCCCCCCCCCCCACAATCCTCCCTCCCTCTCGGATGCTTAGTGACTTCTCGAAAGGATTGTCTCCTCTCCGGGATCCCTGGATTGGCCCAGGTCTCCCTCAAGAGGAAGCAGGATGAAGAGGATGATTTTTTTTGGGGGGGGGGGGCTGAATGGAGCTTTGGAACGACCCACCCTGGCTGCTTTTCCAGCTTCTACCACATCTTCTTCAGAGGAGAAACAGGGTGCCCCATCCAGCTTTTGGAAGTGAGCCAGGGGTGGGTGGGCAATGCACTGGTCAAGCTAGACCTCCTTCAAGGCTCGCCCTTCTTTGGTGGGTCTTCTTTTGCCCCCCCCCCCCAGCTGATGTAGCAATGCCCAGCGTAGGGCTGTTACGCATCTCAAGCCCATCTGCTTCTCCAGGGTGGACGGCAGGGTGGGGAAGGGGACTCCGGCAGCCTCTCTCGGCTGGCCCGGTGGGTGGGTTGTGATGTGATACACAGAGCAGGAAGCAACAATCTCTGAGAGTTTCCGGGTGCTTGGGGAGGGGGTCTGCAGAGGGTTGCTCTTTCCTTGGGGTCTCTGTGCCTGGGTGATCTGGTAAGGGGTTTAGGGCAGGACTCTCCAAGCTTGGCCACTTTAAGACTTGTGGACTTCAACTCCCAGGAGTCCACAGCCAGCATGAATTCTGGGAGTTGAAGTCCACAGGTTTTAAAAGTGGCCAGAGTTGGAGAGCCCTGGTTTAGGGGATGCTCCCTTGCTCAGGGGCCTGTTTTGAAGGCGACGCTGCTTAAATCGGCTTCTCATCTGGGCTGGGTGGTGCTCACCACAATAATCCCAACCTCCCTTCAACACTGGGGGGGGGGGGGAGGGAAGCCACAAAGGTCGTTTGCGTGTCTCTCTTGCTTCTGCTGTAACTTTTCTGCAGAGCCTTCCCCCCCCCCCTCTTTTGTTCCAGCTTCTGTAATCTAATCTTGGGAGGACTGAGTCAAAGCAAGGCTCACTCTGCCGGTCCTCATCGTCTTGGCTTCGTCTGGATTGGGTGTTTCCCGGCATACGTGAGAGCGAGACGCTGGCCCTCTTAAAAGCCCTTGAAGAAATCTGATGGGGGGTTTTGTCCCAGGGCCAGCAGGCTCAGCACCGCTTGGGACGCCCAGGAGCCGGAATGAAGGAAACGGGAGGGAGGCCCGTCGTGCTGTTTCCTGCCGTTTTGGTCTTGCTTTTCATGTTCGCCTCCCAACAGGGATGCTGCTGCTGCTGCTGCTGCGTTCCCAGGGACCTTGTGGCTGGATCGGGACGGCGGCCTCGTCCGGGTCTAGGAAAACCCGCCGCGGCCAACTCATCGCAGCCACCTCGCTGCGGGACAAGAGTTACACTAATATTGAAGAAAGGGTGGAATAGAACCACTAAACAAAGGATGCCAAAGGAGGGACGGAATTAAATGTGAATGGCAAAAATTAAAATGATGGTTTTAAATAATTAACTGTGAGTTGGCTGTGGCGAGTTAGTCCCGTTCCAGCCTGGTTCCTGTCCGTGCTTCCCGTCTGCTCAAACCTCCCCCTGGCTTTGCAGGTCTCAGAATTCAGGGGGGCGTCTCTGCGTGAAAGCGAACCTCGGCCCCAAAGGTGCGCCTGGCCCCATCGTGCCCGGGGAGGGGGGGTCTTGTGTGCAGGAATCTCTCTTCTCTGTGGCATAAATTCTTGACACTCCACAATGGGTGTTGATAGGCAAATGATACAACAAGTTGGTGTCCTTGTTTTCCAACTTTGCTGAAGCGTAATTTTCTCGATTTGAGGAAAATCAGGCGTGGTGGTGGAGTCTGACCAAAGGCTGCGAAAGAGAGAGACACACACACCCCTGCAGTGTCGGGCAGCAGTTCCAAAACTATTGTGCCACTGCATCGGAAAAGCCTGGCTGTGCCCAATTGGGGGGATCTGGCAGGGTTCTTTGCAAGTGGGGGTAAGTGGGGGGGTGGCTTTGTTCAGAGGGGTCTGTTTCTGGTGTGATGGCTGGTGTTTGTTGAGGAGCCAGACGGGGCCCAGGCGGAAGTTTTCAGTGGGGCTCTGTTGCCCTCTGATAGGTATCTTTGTGGGTCTGCCTGTCTATGTGCGCGTTCTGAAGATGTGAGCCAAGCTACAGTGAAATCATTTCCCTCCCTTTTCTTTCTTCCCTCTCTTATTTTTTCTTTCTTATTTCTTTTTTCTCTTCTTCTTCCTCCCTCCCTCCCCCCTTGTTCCTCCTCCTTTTCTGTGGTGCTTCCAACTAGTCTTTTCTTTCTTTTAATTTATGAATACCCTTGTGACTTAAAAGAGAAAGCGAACGCAGATGCCTCCGTGAGCGGAGACCGTTGTATTATTCACCTGGCTAGAAGTAGCTCTTCCCCTTTTATTCTTCCTCCCTCGCTGCCTCCTTTCCGAGCAGTGTATGAAGTATTCTACCCAGAGCATTACATAAAATGTAAAATAGATGGAGAGGGGAAAAAAATACAACTCTTTCCTTGAAAAGGACTACCTATAAGGGACGTCGTTGATTTGTACACTGATCGAAGTCTGGGCTCCCACATTCAGGGAAAGGGGGGGGGATTTCCAGCTGATGTGAGGCCTGCTTGAGTTGGTGTTTTGGCACGGGGTTGGTGGGCTCCTCCCGGCTATGGCCCCTGTGGGAGCCCCCGTCCGCTGCCTTTCGACTCCGATTCCGTGGGCTCTTCCGTGGCGTTCACAAGACGACCGATCACGTCCAGAAAAAAAATTAGATGTCTGTTTATCTGTGGCTGTGCTGCGATTTTTAAAAAATTGCGCCAAGGCTTCTCAAGAGTAAAAAAAAACTCTGTTTGTAAAACACCAGAACTTAATAAATGAATAAATAAATAAATACTTTTTCTTACCCCGTTTTCCTGCATGCTTTTCTCCAACGGGGCTGGCTTAAATCGGAACCAGCGAATAGCGAGGGTGCTCGAATTTTGCTTTGTTAAAACTCCCCCCTGCCAGTCCTGGTAATGCAGGGGGAGATATAAACTACGCAAGGCTGGGCTGCTTGGTCTTCTTTGACAGCCCTGCTTTTGCCCCACTGTCGGCCTTCGGTTCAGACAGAATTCAGCATCCTTGCACCAGAAACGGGAGGGGAAGCCGGACAGCCAGGCCCTTCTGGAGAAATGCACATCTGTCTGTGCAAGAACATGAGAGAGAGAGAGAGAGGATCCAGGAAGCCCATTTGCTGAACTTTTCAATCATGAGGACTGGAATGTTGCAAACGTCAAGCAGTTTCATTTGATCCATCTGTCTTTGGGGCCAAGGTAGCATTTTGTTCTTAATTTTGGGGGGGAAACAGGATGTTGGCTGGACGAGGTTCTCAAAAGCGCATTAGGCCTCGATGTCCAGAAGAATCGCCAATCTGATTTCTCAAAAGAGAAAGAGAGAGATGCAAACAAGCGGACGTTTTGGAGGCAGTGTTGGCTTGTCAGAGCCCCTCAACCTCAGGGTTTGAGCCAACGGGCTGAGCCCCCCCCCCCCAGATCTGGCTCCTGGGGTCCTGGCGTACTTCCTCTGTTCCCCTCTGTCTTTAGGATTCAAGTCCATGAGCTGCTTTTCTTTGTGTTTTAAGAGTTGCTCTAGAGTTTGTGCCCTTCCTTGCTTCCCTCCTCCCCTCCCCTCACCCTGACCGACACATCCAAGCATCAGCGAGGACCAGCGGCAGCCCAGCCATCTCACGGTTACCATGGCGATGCTCCTGTTTCTCGCTGCTCTGCCTCTCTCCCCCACCTTGACCCCCATTTCTCAGGTAGGCTGCTTAACCTGGAACTGATGCCCCCCATTTGTCTGGAAGACAGGGCATCGCAAGCCCCCTGGGCAGGGGAAGCGGAGCAGAATCCCGATGCCAGGCCTCCCTGGGTGGATGGCCGCAAGTCTGCATCGTGGCAGCCTTCCACCGCTGCAGTCTTGCAGCAGTGAATGCATGTGCCTTTCCAGCAAGCGAGGGAGTCGTCTTCGCTCCCGCCTCCCCCCCCAATCAGCTCCCCTTATCAAGAAATTGCAAATTTGGTGGAATGCAGATCAGCCTTCCCCCCCCTCAACTCAAGCAGGAGGGAAACGGAGTTACCAAAAAGACTGCATTTAATTAGCTAGCCATCCTGCTGCTGTTCACTCTGCCTCTCTCGCTTGGCCCTTGCTTGGAAGGCCTGGGGACGGCTTGCTTAACCTCCTGTCCCCTGCACTGGAATGGCCTTTCCTGGCTTCACCCCTCCTGGTCCGTGCCCTACAAACAGGGTATCAGCAGGGTAACCTCAGCTCCTGAAAGGTCTTTGACTCCCTTCCTTTTGCTGGCCCTGGATGGAGAAGGAAGGGGCACTCCCTTAATTTACAGCCCCCATCCGGGGTTGGGGGGAGTCCAGGACAGTTTCAACTCGGCCCTCCCGATTTGGAAAGGGCCGTGAGGCTCTCGTTGCTCGGCCTCCAATTCTGGAAACCATCGAAGCTTCAATCTCAACTTCTTATCTTAGGGGGAGCTGGTTTATGAATTGCACGTTGCATTATCTCAGCCACCCCCCGGCTGGAGAAAGCCACAGGAGACATCTTGGATTTGCTTTTGTTAAAGATGCCAACTAAAGCTCCAGAGTGTTCCCTCTGGCCAGGATGATGGGTGCTGAAGTCCCGCAGACACAGAGGGCATTGGAACTCAAGACTCCTGATAGAAAACGATTCTTCATACAGAACTGTGACACTTGCTGCCTCCTTTTTTTCCTAAGAGAATAATGAGCTTGTTATTCTCCCCACCAGCCAGGATACCCACAAGATGCATTCACAATTGGTGGCATCTCCTTGGAGCAATGAAGCCTCGGCTGGCGTCCTGCTAACTTACTTTGAGTTATCCTAAGACCTCGGGAGGAAATTCTTGTCAGAAATCTGATCTTAAGCGAGTTTGCGTCCCTGTAGCAGAATCTTAAAATTCTAGTGGAGTTCAGGGTTTCTCGGCTGCTGCAATCCTGCAATCTCTGTCATTGCTCACTTCCCTCTCTCTTGCAAGCAGGCTGCTTTTCAAGGAGGACGAGAGAGAGAGCTGGCTTTGGGCTTTGGCACTGCCGTGTTGTAAACAACAAAGCTGTTTAATTGGCTTTCCTAATTGCCTTCTTCCCGTCTGCCTGGGAATTAACATATAAGCAAAACAGCCTGGGGGTTATCAGAGGGGTCTGCGTTTCATCCAAAGAGAGAGGGGGTGATGGAGGGAGAGGAAGGACCCTTAAATTTTTTTTGCCCCCAGAAATTTTCCTTGTGCAAATTCTCCACCCTCTGAAGCTTCCTGCTCCCCCCTTTGGAGCAAGCTATTAAAATGCAGGCTGCCACAGAATGCCCTCTCCTTCCGTATCCTGCAACTCTTAACAATCTGGGGGGTGGGGGAGAAGAGAAAATGGACCAAATCTCTTTGCCACTCAGTTGCAGGGCCCCGTCTCTCGATGCCCGAAGAGCTGCCTAACATTGACTTCCGGCCCTCTGTTCATCCAGCCTGGAACTGGCCCGCTTGAGCAGCAGGGAGTCTCTGGAATTGGGGCAGGGGTTTTTTGAAGTCATTCCCGGCGTGCCCAGGGATCGCAACTCCCACCTGTGGGAGCCCTTAAAGGGCACCGAACCTTACCCAGTTCAATGCCTGGAGCCAAGTTTTTTTTTCTGGCCTCCAGTCAGGTCCACTTTGGCCTCCTCAGTCACAAAATGACAGCCGTGCATTGCATCCTCTGCTTGTCAGGGAGAAAAGGCCGTTGTTAGCGGCCCCTCGGCTGTCTCAGCCTTTTCATTACAAGAGTGGCTCTCTTTCCAATTAATGGCAGCCCTTCTCTGCAGGAAGCTGCACCTGTTTTGCAAGGCCCATGCAAAAAAGGGGGCGGTGGTCCACAGGAAAGGCTCTCAGCCCCCCTGCCAATGGAGCCAGCCGTTCATCAGGTGCTGGATGGGACCTTTGGAGAGGGCAGCTTCGTGTTCATTTTTGCTGGGTCATCTTCAGTCTTGGTGAACTGCCAGGCTGCGCGTCGGTATCAGTCGGCTGTCGAAAGAAACGAAGCCGTCGCCGCTTCCGAGAGATCCAAGGGGAAGAAAATCCATCTTTCTCTTTAGAGGAGAAGGTAAAAGGGCCCCCAAAATGTATTTGGAGGAATGTGCCTTAGGAAGAAGCTGCAGCCTCTCTCCCCTCTTCCGGAGGTTAATTCAGGAAAGATAACTCAATAGCGTTAGCAACAGATGCTCACAGATGCTCCAGCGAGGCATTTCACGGAGGCAAAAATCAACAGGAATAATCTCTACAAGTCCAGCCTTTGCTCGCTCACCTGATAAGAATGCAGGGCTCAGGCTTTATTTATTAACAGGGGTTGGCTATAAATGTACTTGTTACCAATGTTTTTACCTTCGGCGTCGTAGCACTTTATCTTCCGTTGCATCTATTGGTTCTGTTTCTGAACAAATGAAACCCCCCCCCCTGCTCTAATTCCCCTGCAGGAAGAGCCCAGCCCCCTGCCTCTTTCCTCCTGTAGGCACAACACAGTGACACTCCGCGTTTTTCTTGCAGGGCTAATTAGCCTTTGGTTAATTAAAGCACGCATTCTTCTGAATAATCTCTCTCTCTCTCTCCTCCCTTTTAAAAATAGAGGACAGGATGTTGCAGAAAGGTGTCTTTATCTGAAGGTTTTCCTCCCAGCCATCGGCCCCCTCCTCCTCCTCCTCCTCCTCCTCCCCCCCCAGGAAGCTAAACAGGTCTTTGCGTGCATGGAGGCAGAATGGGGACAGGGCTGAATTCCACACTCTGGTTTCGCAGTCATGCGTACCTGCCGAGGGCTGGATGCAGCTAAGTTGCGGGCAGAGGGAGAGGGTCACACCCTGGCTCTCTCTCTCTCCTCTTCCCATCTGGAGTTGCTACAAACCTGCAGTCTTGGAATTCTGCCTGGAAGGGAGCCTGGACAGATAACTATTATCTATTATCGTCATGGACTCTGGATTGAACAGACCTGCGGAGGGGAAGAGGGGACGATTATCCATCACATCACACTTTGCAGACCTTGTGGTGAAATACATGTCGACTGCAGGTGTGACATTCCCATAGATTTTGTTTCCTTGTCAGGGATGTTTTGAATGCACTGGAACTTGCTGTGATTTGGGGGAAGCCAGATTCACTTAACAACTGGGTCAGTAGCTGAACAACTGCAGCAATTCGCTTAACAACCCTGGCAAGAAAAGTCCCAAAACTCACTTAACAAAGGTCTCACTTAGCAACAGAAACGCTGGGCTCAGCTGTGGCCTTAGGTTGAGGACTACCCCTGTTACATTGGGATCAAGTGTGGGACCGGCTGTCCTTGGTGCTGAAACGAGGCTGGGCGATCTCGGCTCCTGCAAGTCCATCCCTGGGCTTCAAACAGCTTGTTTTGAATTCATGCAAGCATGAAAAGAATAACAGAATAACAGAAGGGACCTTGGAGGTCTTCTAGTCCAACCCCCCCCCCCCCCCCCGCTCAGGCAGGAATCCCTAGACCATTTCAGGATTGGCAAAAGGCATGTCCAAAAGGAAGAGGGGGCCCTTAAACACCCGGAGGAGACCTGGCAAATGCTGGCTGTGCTTGCGAGGATGACAGGGCCGTGATGGCTGCATCCTTGTCAGCGGAAAGAGGCTTACAGCGTTTGCCTTTGGTTGTATTGTCTTCCTCCTATAAGCCTGACTTTGCCAGCTCTCTGGAGGAGCCCTTCTGAATACCTCTGCCTGCTTTATAGCTGGCTTTAGAGGAGGAATCAAGCAGAATTTTGCTTCTTCTCTCAGGATCGAACGGTCTACTTGAGTATCGATACCGTTATTGTGCTTTGTATTTCAAAAGCTGCCCTGGGAATATGGTATTGATGGGTGAGGTTTAAGTGTAATTCTCTTCTCGGTCTCCGTTGCCCTCACGTATGCACACATATTTAGATTAAATTTTGAAGAGAGGCACCAAAATCTTGCGAAGCCCTAAAGAGTGTGTCTTTCCAGTTAATGTTGAGGGGGATTTTGTCCTTCTTTCAATATAATTTACAAAAACGAAGATCTAATTTAAACAGAAATGGCTCACGCTTTAAGTTTACACCACTAGAGAGCTACAGGTTACGTTTAAATAAATGTCAAGACTTTTTTCCTTTTTTTTTTTTTTTTTAAAAGAAAACCTTCCTTCCCGTTCTGAGCAAAGCCTCCTTGAGGGATCCGGCCTTTTGTACACTGTCTGGAAGGTCCCAGCTTCTCTGTTTCCCATCTGGCCAGACATTCAGCAAACGATGTTGGAGAATTAAATGTCGTGGGAAGCTACTAGCATGGGTTTGCTAGAATTTTAATATCGCCCAGAACTAGATATGAAACTGGAAGACACAAAGTGGTAGTGACACCAATTCCCATCGGTGTTCTGGAGCGGAGGCCGCTCAATTCTGCCAGGAGAAGGGAAGAGCAGCAGATGCTATGGGGCAGGTTCGGCAGCCGCCTCTCCTAGGGTCCTCCCTGGGTCAGTCCCCTGCAGGAGAGGGCTGCAGGGGGGGGGCAGGGTGCTCTCCCACAGAGGCTCAGTGGGAGGAAAAAAAAGACTCCTGCAAGGATGTTTTTCCTAGGCTTAAGGACAAAGAGAAACCCACTGACTCTGCAGCCTGGAGATGTTTATAATGGCAATTCTACCACTGTAGTTCTGAAGGACCAGAGCTGAAAAACCCAACTTCAGAAGCGGTGGGCTTCAATCGGTTGCTGACAAAACAGCTGGAAAGGGACGTATCCTTGTGCAAGGCTTGAAAATCCAGGGGTTGGTTCCCAACCCTGTCATTTCTGCAGCTGCATTGGACCCCCTCCTCCAAATGGGGGCTCCAAGCCTCGCCCACCGCTTGTCCAACTTCCTCTCCGTGACTTTAGATTTTACTACTCCGTGAATGGATGGCATTTGATGAGTTATTCCAGTTCCCCTCTGGCGTTTTTTTTTCTCTCTAATTGTTAGTGTTTGACACACATTATTAATGGCATTGTGAAGGCTGGAAATAGCAGTGGGGCTGAAATAATTTGCTTAGCGTTAGAACGGGAGGTGTGCAGAGTCAAGGGTGTTGATCAGAGCTGAAGGACAAGAAAATCTGCAGGGGTTGGGGGGGAGTTAAAAAGAAGAGGAAGTAAATCATCTGGCTGTAGTCTCCACAGCTGCTCAAGTTTCAAGCATGTTTTGAATCTCGCCCCTTACGCCCCTTGCAGAATTCCTTGGATGATCCCCTTCCGTTTTTTTCTCTCTTTCACTGCGATTGGTCAGCTTGTGGCCTCTGGGTTGGAGAGGCCTCAGAGCCGGCTTTTCTGGCCACTTCTGCCCAAAGAGAGATGCCCTGCTAACTGGGAAGCAGGCAGCCTTTAATCCTCGGCTGATTCCTCCCCAAAGCCAGGGCGAGGCTGCTGATTAAGAAGACGAGCACGCAAGAATCCTCCCAGGGACACTCCGTGCCTTTGACTGGATCAGAGACATTTTGATCCCGAAACGGGACTCTTGAGGGCAGGAAGCTGCTGCCAGGGCCAGGGCCTTCCAGACACGATGTTCTGGGGGAAAGGATGTGGATCCATGGAGGATGCTGGCTGAATGCTGATGCCCCAGGGAGGGCTGGAGCAGCGCAGGCCTCGCTCTCTGCAGAGATGGAGGAGCAGGAGAGGGGAGGGAAGGGAAGGGAGGGGATGAGAGAGAGGATAAGAGAAGGGATGAGGGCTCTCAACCCCAGCTGGGAGAAAAGTCCTGGCCTTAATTGGAGAGAGGATCCAACGCTCAGCTCCGACTTCAACTTTTGAGTCTCGGCTCTGCTCTTCACTCTGATGCCCCAAGCTGGAGCCAACACAGAGCTGAGATTTTCTCTCAGGTCTGTCGGTGACCCCACTTTCCCTTCCCACTTGGGGTCCCCGGCCTGGCCCAGATCTGGTTTTGCTGAAAAGCTGGCTTTGACCCTGGTCTCCCTCTGCAGATGCTGGAGGAGGATGGTCCTCTCTGGTCAGAAAGAGCCTTTTCCAAGGAGGCTCCCGGGGCAGGTCAGCCTCAGGAGAGGATTTCCTGGTGGGTTTTAAGACCGAACGGAGAGCTAAATAGCCCTGGGTTTGCAGGCTGCCAGATCTCTTGTGGAAAACGGGTGCAGGACATTGCGATTCCAGCGTGCAAAGCAGGCTGCCTGCCTGGGCATGCCGTGTGCTGTGCGTGACATTTTGTCTCCGTGGGTCCTGCCAACCTGCTCCTTTGGAAGCAGGAAACCGCCTCGTAGAATGTCATACATCAAACCAGCTCAGGGCACGCAGGACCCTCGGGCTTCACAGGGTCCAGTAATGCCACTGCAAACATGGTTGGATTGAGGTCAGTCTCTGGCTGTTCCCTCCTGCCTCCCCCCTTTGCCCCAAGCGTTTGGCTGTTCCATTCCAGCTCCTCTTCCCTCCCAGTCCAGCAGTTCTGGACAAAGCCATAGTGGCATTGATCTTCGGACCAGCAGCCTTGCGCATGCCAGCAGGGGAGGGGAGAGCTTCAGGCCACAGCTGCACCGCTGAAAGGCGTTGAGCGACAGAGACAGGCACGCATATGTGCTCCCTCCCTCCCTCTTCCCTCCTTCCCTCCTTCCCTCCGTCACTCCTTGGCCGGGCGTTCTCGTAGCTGGCTGGAAATACAGCAGAGAGACCCGCGTGCGTCCTCGTCCTTCTCTTTAGGGCTCTTTTGTTCCACGACAAGCAGTCTGGGGGGGAAATTCCTGTGGCTGAACCGCAGTGAGCGCTTCGCTTGTCTTCAGGTAAGGCTGCCTGTGGCGCGCGTGGCGCAAAACGCATCTCCCCGGGAGAGAGGTGGGCTGGCCTGGAGGGTCTTGCTTGGAAAGGATCCGTTCCGGGGGGGAAACGGTGCCCAACCTCCATACTCTGTTTACAAGCCATCCCTATTCTGCTTTCGCCCGGTCAGTCCTGCGGTCAGCACCGCCGGCTTTCCAGTGGACGTGGCGCACTCAAGCTGGGCGAAGTTGGGCATGTGCTCCAGCTGATTGACTGGGTGGGTCCTTTGTCCTGGGCGCATCCGAGCCACCCTCGTACCAGGAGGAGGAGAGTGCGGCGTTTTATGCGCAGAGAAACCCAGGTCCAAACTCTGAAGGGCTGCGAGGGGCAGGAGGGGCAGCTGAAACCCGGCCACTCCAGCAAAGGCTGGGATCTGGGGTCAGGCAGTGGAAACCGAGCAGGACTGGGTGAGCCAGGCTGCCCAAGCAGGGACTTCTGAAGCGCCACTCAGCCCCACCCCGTGTGGCACCCTGGAAGCAAAGCACATGGACTCTGGCGGGGCTGGCTTGGGAGAAAGCACGAACCTCTTCAGAGTCCAGCATGCTTTGAAATGAATGGGGGGGGGGCTTTGCTCTGGGCTACTTCTGAAAAATTTCTGCTGCCACGTAGAGGGTTCCACAGCCCTTGGGGGGGCCCTTTGCTGCAGCCCTCCCTGTCTGTAACAGGAAAGGAGGCGCTGCAGGGTTAGGGCTTCAGGGCAGAGTGACAGGGCAGAGGGGGGGCAGAGAGCTGTGTTCCCATCTTCTGTGGGCCCAGAAGAATGGGGAGAGTGCTTCTCGACTGGGGTGTGGCAATGTGAAGGTTCAAGGGTGCCTCCCAGGAGGAGAAGAGCAAGCGATGGGGTCTGTTTTGTATTCGGCGAGAGTGGTTGAAACTTCCAGATGGCTCCCGTTGGCCTCCCTGGAGATTTTTAGAGAGGACCATGACTGTCCCCACCCCAGGGTCCCTCTTCTTCTCCCCCCCTAATGGACATCACATGGGGGGAAGTGAATTTGGCAAGAGGGTGAAGGAGGCACCAGTTTGCGGGCATGAAAAATAGGAGCGAAAGGCAGGGATGGTCGTCCAATCCTTCCGTACCATTTTCCTACATGCCAGGGATGCTGGGAGCACAGAACCTAGAGTTCCCAGCCAGCAGGAATGACATAGATTTGCTTCTTGTGCTAATGGATTGCCTGGAGTGGGAGGGGGTCCAGGCTAGCTCTGGGGCCGCACGGCCCATAAAGTCCTTTTTGGTTTTGATGCTGTTTAATGGGCAGGACCGGGATGGGGCAATATTTTTCCAAACATGAGTGAGTTTTAGCTGGCTTGTACCTTGCAAAGGCCTCTGAACATGTACAGAGAGCTTCCTTCTTGGGCCTTTGTCTTATGCATCTTTGCTCCCTAATGCCTCACAACATGATTTCTCAACCTCGGCGGCTGTAAGCGGTATAGACTTCAACTCCCAGAATTCCCCAGCCATCCATGCTGGCTGGGACATTCTGGGTGTTTGAGGTCCACACGTCTTAAAGTGGCTAAGATCGAGCAATACTGAATACCGTGGAGTCTGGCAATTTAAATCATCCCGTGGTCTGTGCTTATTCTCATCGGTATGTTTTCTCCATGTGCCATTTGAGGAGGGGGCAAGGGGAACCCTTTGAACTACAGTTCCTAGCTGGCGGTGGGTGCTTCGCCCTGCACTGAGGTCCACGGAAGAAGGTTGCACCAACTTTTTAACGCCACCTACTGCACCCGTGTCCAGTTTGAACTCGGACAAACCCGACCCTTTTCAGCAGAGGGAATGGAGAGTCGCCAGATGCCAAAACTCTTTGTATTTTCCTTTAAAAAAGAGGAGGGGGGGGGAAAGTCCTGCAAAGATGGCTCTTAGCCAAGAACGGGGCTCAAATCCATTTCTAAATGAGCAGTGACATTTTCACTCCAGCTTGTTTCCTGAGGTTTTGGCAGACCGGGTGGGTGAAACTGAGGAAGCTTGTTAGCTGGTGCTGGGCACCCCCCACCCTGTCAAGATCTCTGCCCCCCCCCCCCCGCCAGGCCTCCTCGGTCTCCCAAGGGGCTTTTTTCCTGGAGGCTAATCTTTAAAATCTCTCAGAGTCTTTAACGGTTGTGTAATGGACGTTTCCATCAGTAAAAACCTCTTTGTTTCCTGAGGAAGGAAAGGCTAATTATTTTCCATTGAGATGCCAGCAGAGCCCATCACAATGATCCCCATTTTACAGATGGGGCAACTGAGGCTGAGTGAAGGGCGGTAGGATGGATCCACAGGGCAGTCCATGCTTTTCCAGACCAAGACAAGCTCAACTCATCCCATGTTTTATCTGGCTTGACCAGAAGAGCTGCTCTTGAGATAATTCTGCTCTTGCACCTAAAGGTTCCATTAACTTGCTTAACTTTTCGCAGCTCTCTTCCACAAATCAATCTCTCCTTTAGATTAAGGGCAAGCCTGCATGACCTCATGCAAGAACGGAGTCACCCTCCATCTTAGCTTGTCCCACGGCTGACATCTGAACCCTGGACTCAGCGCTTGACCGCTGGATTGCAGGGGCAGCCGTCTAAAGCAGGTCCGGAGTCAGAGGAAGTGTGGATTGTCAATTGGGGGTATCTACCCCGGCTTCCCTGTCACAAAAAATGGAAACTTGGTGGGGAGAGAAGCTGGAAGATTCAGAATCTGAGTGGGGGCCACTCGGAGATGCTCTTCCTGTGGCCGAGAACAAGGCATCCTTTTCCGTGGCTGAATTCAGGGAGGTTTGTCTGGCGCTGTTTCCTGCAAAATACACCACAACCCCCAAGCTCTGCAAAAGAGCAAATTTTGGCTAGTGTGTACCTGAATTTTCCCCCTTGACGCTGGAGCATCGGTTCGAAAGCAGATTCCGATGCTCAGTTTGCTTCCACTTCTTAAACCCCCCACTGCACCCAGAAGGCGTGAGGAGCAAACCCCAAAATAAACTTCCAGGACTGAACTGAAAAATGTAGACAGGACGGGAGAAGGAAGACCGCGGCCCTGAAGCCTCTTCTGCTCCAGAAACCAAGGGATGAAGGATCTCTAACTGAGTGAGATCCTATTTCCGCAGGCTGAGCGAGCCAAAGTATAAAAGCATAACTGTGGCCTGACTGGGGGGGCCCCAATGTTTCGTCCCGGGATGCTGTGATCTGGGAGAAGGTTTGCTTTAGGAGGAGAGAGATCCAGGCGTGAATGCAGAATTGGTGCAGAGGAAGCTGCAAGGGGGGGGAGAGGGGGGGGAGAGGAAACGCCACACAAACAGGTGGCCTCTTTTCAGCCAACTGCAAAATCTCGCCCGCCCGGGGCTATTAAACATCCCAGCTGGAATTTGAAAAAAAGGAATTTGTGGCTGTCAGCAAGTTTATTGTTTCTGACAGCCCCTCCATCGGCCTGGTGGAGCCGGTGGTTGCCATGGTGAGGCTGCTGGGAGGGCCCTTCCCCACGGGAAAGGAAGGTCCTCTGGGAGAGGAGGGGCAGGAATGCAGAGGAGCTGGCGAGGGGCGAAGGAGGCCCAGCACCAGAGAGGCCTGGAGCAAGGATCTGAAGAGACAGAGTAGCTACTTGACCAGCTTCTGCTGCGTGACCCTGAATCCAGGGCCAAACGTGTCATAGACCACTTTGGGGAAAGAGGAAGGGGGCCTTTCTGCCCCCCAACTGCCTGTCCTTTGTAAAAAGGCACCTTCAGGCCAGTTCAGCCCCCCCACCCCCAGATTGGGCAGGCTCCTGTTACGAAGCCAGTTTGCTTGGTAGTTATACAGGTTGGCACCCCCAACTCCTGTCCCAACCCTGGTCTTTGTGCTCCGGGGCAGCTGCCTCCCTACCTAGGAGAAGAACCGGCCTTGGAAGGGCTATCCCTGAATGTGGACCCTTGTCTTGACCTTGGAAGACTGTTGAAAGCTGCCCAGACTACAGCAGCCAGGGCAGAGGAGACAGGGCCAGGTAAAGCAAGAGGATCTCCTAGATTAATGTAGCCTTCTGGGTAGACCTTGTCTTGCTTGGGACGAGGAAGCTTGGCAGATCACATCTAGAAAGAGAGCCGTTGCTAAGCGGAGCCTCCATGTCCAGGGCTGAAGCATCCAGACTGGAGATAAGGTATGGGAGAAGACCTCGGCCCTCTTTGTGGGCTTCCTGGAAGCCTCCATGAGGGCAAGGTGGCCCTACTGTCTTGCCCTCCAGGGCTCCCTTCATTCAAGGTTGAAACACATATCTCACACCCTCACTCCAGCCGATCTCGAGGGCTGGGAAGAGAAGAACAAAACACCACAAGAAGATCTGCAACCTAATCTGGACGAGGCCTTCAAAGGTGAACCCACCAGCCCTAAGCAGACCTTGAAAGTTTAAGAATATCGCCGCTGAAGTGAGGCATGATTTTACGCAACCGCGAAGCAACAACTCGGGACGTCTTCGCAGGCCTCACAGTGAACGGCAGGGATGGTTTTCAGGGTGCCTGGCCTGGACGTGTCGGCTGCGTTCCGTGCAGGGATGATCTTGGGTGATTTATGATCTGGCCCAGCCTTGCCACGTGCTGCAAGCCTGCCAGGCGGGATAATAGCTCAGAGAGAGAGGCTGCAAGACGGGTGTGGATTATGCCTCCCTCCCTTCCTGCAGGCAGCTTATCCTCTGGCCATGCGAAGATGCTGCTGTGCCTGGCTGAAGTTTTCTGCTCTCGTGCGCCACGTTGCCTTGCTGACCGCCTGCAAAGACAGCTGAGGCCGGCCCCATGAATCGGTCATCAGGGCTGCTGCTGCTGCTGCTGGGGCCTGGTTCTCTCCAGAGGCTTTCTTGGCCAGTTTCGTTCTTGGATCCACAATGTTGTCCATCTTTGCCTCGGCCGCTTGTGCAAGTTTATGCTGCCCCAGAATAACACAGTAGGAAAGGACCTTGGAGGTCTTCTAGTCAACCCCCTCTTTGTCGCTTGGCCAAGTTGACCTGACAGAACAGTTCTAGAGTCAACATCAGGCTGGATGGGCTGCCCCAGGCGAGTTCCTTAGAGGAGGCAGGGGAGAACAATGGGGATGCGAAGCTGGGACCCTCTGCTGAGCTCTCCTTCTCTTCCCTTCTCACAGCAGGAAGAGAACGTCCTTCTTGCAAAATCTCCTTCCTTCCTTCCTTCCTTGGCAATTCCTAGGATGCTCAACTTCATTTCTGGTTAAGGAAGGTCGGAAAGGCTCAGGGCTCGCCCCCTTTTCTCTGTGAGGCTCTAACTCTTTGCAAGAGGATATGGGGTGATTGTTGGGGGGCAGAGCCAGCATCCAGCCCGTGCGTGGATTGCAAGGGCCCTTCCCTCCCGTCCTCCCCTTTCCTCCACTCCAAATGGCTGCAGTGCTCCCAATCCTGCTCCGTAACCAAAGGTGGAGGTGAGTGAAATCGGGAGACCTGGGATTTTGCTGCTGGGCAGAGCCCAGGATCCGACGGTCCTTCTGACCCCTCAGTTTGTCCACCCAGGGACTTTGGGCGCCGTTGTTTCCCTTGCGATTAGTCTCTGAAATTCCAGCGGAAGGGATGAGTTGGCTGGTGCCGTCTCTGCATGGCAGGGTTTGCAGGGCGCTGCAGTGGCCGGCTGCTTCTCGGACTCCGACTTTGCTGAGATTCGGTCAGCCTTGAATCTGAAGAAAGGGATCTTTGGGCCCCCCCAGAAATGCAGCAGGAAGACGAGCGAGATCCTCGTAGGGGGGAAATGATCAGGGATTTGCTCTGCAGTGGGGAAGGGAGACATTTTCCTACTGCAGAGCCTGCAACAAACTCAGGGTGTGTGTGGACCCTCCTGAAGGGGAGGCGATGCTCTTCCAGTGCTTCCAGGCCTGACCTGCTGGTTACATGGTTCTCCCACCTCCATACACACACACACACACACACACACAGACACACAGCAAAGAGACTTGCTCTAGATAGGATTGAGGGATAGCAAGAAAGAGAAAACAGGGAGGAAAGGGGTATGCAAGATGGGCTGGTGGTTGCATGAGGGGAGGGGGGTGCCTCCCAGGATGGAAATTTGGGGCTTTGAAGGTCCCTGAAGGAAGGAGGGCAAAAGGATACCTGGATGGGGCGAGGGGTTGAAGGAGGAGAACAGAATTGGAGAAAGCAGGGTTGAATTCTTCGTGCTGTGTGTGGAGGGAAGGGAGGGAAGGGAAGGGAAGGGAAGGAAAGGAAAAGAAGGAGAGGGGGGGGGAAAGGAAAAGGAGAATGGTGGAAGAAAGGAAAGAAAAGGAAGAGGAAGGGTGGATTTGTGGTAGATACTGTGGAACAGCCATGCTGGGCAACTGTTGCTTAGAAAGGAGAATTTTCTTGGTTTTGGCAGCGCGAAGCATGCTGAGGTGGTGTCCAGCAGGAGCTCCCTTCCCTCTCCAGCAAACTAGAATGGGTGCTAGTTTGATTCCCTCTTTGTGAATGCAAAACAATGGATGCCCAACAAACTCTTGGGCGGAGGCAGGCCGGGGGGGAGGCTCTCTTCTGTGGAGAAACTGGGCCACTGGATTTAATTTCTTCCCCTCTCTGGAAGCAGCTCAATTTTCAGAGCTCCTGCAGCTGAAGGCGGAGCAACTTTTCAGGAATGGGTAATTAGGCAGCTGATGAGTTTTTGGCATGCCTAGCCAGCCTGGAGTGTGGTTTCCGCAGGCAGACTTGAGGCAAGGTGGGTGGGGGGGCGGGGGTCAGCCAGCCTGAATGCAAACTGAGAGGGGGCTACTGTGGAAAGGAGGGCTCTCCAGGAGAGGGTGGGGACTGTTGGAGATCTGGGCATCCGAGGAAGTGTGAAAGGAGCTGCCACTAATTGCAGATATTCTGTTCTTGTCTACCTTGGACAGCTCCCCTCTGATTCAGCCACGGGGCCTCCATCCTCCTCCTCCTCCTGGCCTCCTCCTCTGCCCTGAGGCAGCCTTGCCACAATTGCTCTGCTGGCCCCTTTTCCAAGTCCCTTCCTGGGTTTCTGGAGAGGCAGAAGAGAGACACCCAGGGTGATTTATCTCTCGTCCTGCATTTTTCCTCCCCTTTGGCTTGCATTCATTATCCATCTGCTCATGAAAGGAAGGAAGGGCCGTTGACTCGCTCAGAGGCTCCGCAGAAGAACGCAGAGCACGCAAAGCTTCGTTTCCTTTGTCGCTGAGCACAGCTTAGCTGCTGCGGCCCCTCTGCCCTTTCTCTTTTTTTGGGGGGGAGGGGAGAGGAAGAAGAGTTGAGGACTTTTCGGATGACCTGGGGTGAGTGAAGGGATGAGTTGGGGAAGAAATGAACTGAAACGCCCATCCTATCCCCAGCCAGTTCTCTGGCGAATTGGGTGTAATTTACAGTGCAATTAATCCAGTGCTTCTCTTCCTTGCCAGCCAGCGCATCCTGCAAAAGCGGGTTAAGGAATGGGGTGGGGGGGGTGGGGGGATTGTCACGCTGGTTTTAATTGGGATGTAAGACCCAGATAGCAAAGCGGAGGCAGCGTGGTTCAAAGAGGGGGGCTTTGAAAAAGGCCAATTGAAGGAAGAGGACAGGTGAGACAACAGCTTAGGAACTCTGCTCATGGGGAATGGAGGGTGCCTTTAGGACAGTGGTGGGTTCCTTTGGCCTCCAAGAGAATCAAAGAGTTTAAGAGTCAGCGGGGGAGGGGGCCGGGGGGGGGGGCTCAGAACAGGTCCTCCTCTGCAAACAGCAGAAAGCTTTTCAGGTGATTTCCTGGCCACGTTTTCTTCCCAGTGGCCTTGAATTCTGGTCTGTTCTGGTGGAAGAAAAAGACTTGGGTGGTTTGAATTGAGTCAGAGAAGAAGAGGGGGGAGGCGATGCCTCTTCCCCCCTCCCATCTCTTGTATTATGTAAATAAATGTGATCTAAATCTGTCCATCTCTATCTCTCTCTACTAGCCTGTCATTAATTCTGAAATGCACTCAGGAACTGGGGAGGGAGGGGGCAGATGGAAGGGAGAAGAGGAAGAAGGGGGGGGAAATCTCCCATCCTTTCTCCTTCTCCTCCCTTCCGTCCATCTCTCCCTTCCCCTCCTTTCAGATCAGTTGTACTTTGAAGTTTCTCAGTGGGCTGGTTCTTTCCCCTTTCTTAAAGAGAACAGGGCGAAGCAGGCAGAAGCAAAAGGAGCCAAACTCTGCCTCCTTTGTGGCTTTTGTGGCCACCTTCTCTGCCCCCCCCCATCAGGATGGAAGAGAGCTGCATTGCAGAGCTGGAGAAAACCACCCCTGCCTTCCTCTGAGCCCCCGGGGCCTCTGCCCGGATCTGCCTCCCTCTCCGGAGCACCACCGTCTCCAACGCACCTTTTCCATCTCTTGCTCAGCTTTGAGGGATGTCTTGGAGGCCAAGGGCCTTTGTGCCCCCCATCCGAAATGATCCTGGATGCCCCTTGCCCTCCCTGCCTGGCAGAATCTCCATTCCTGAACTCCCTCCGTGCAGCTTTCCAGAGCCCCCCCCCCCGAAAGGCTCTTCCGCTATAACTTTGAACGGGGCCAATAAAAAAAAATATGTGGCTACAGCAATCCTGTACGGTCACAACTGTGTTACTTCAACGAATCTTCTTCTATTTAGTTTTTCTTTTGAGGGTAGGCGGTCCCCAGTAACTTGGCTCAGACAGGCAGTGCCCCCCCTCAACTAACCCTTCTGCAGAAAGCCCTCCCCCCAGGGTCTTTCCTTCTCCCCCTCCAGGAACTGGGTGGGTCAACCAGAGGCAGAGAGGAGGATCTCTTCCCAGCTCTGATTCTCTCCCGCATGCCTGGAATGAGTGACTTATTAGAGGAAACTTGGCAGTGTTTCCAGATGCTCTTCAGTCAGCCGAGAATCTGTTAATGGAGTTAGATAAGCGACAAAACTGGTGTGTGTGTGTGCAAAGCCCAACAACAGGCTTGTCTTCTCCTGCTTGCCCAGTCAGTTCTTCACGCGGATGTCAGCCAGCCATTTGGAAACACGATGAAAGCAAGTACTCTTTGGAGAAAGTGGCTAAGAGTATCCCTCTGATCCAAGTCATGTCGGTGGTTCTTTCTCCCTCTTAAATTTGGACTTTGGAGGGGTGAGGGGTGCAAAAGTCCCGCAAAGGCAGAAATCCCTGCAATATCCCCCAAGGGCTACCATCTTGTGATTCCGGCCAGGGGTGAAGAGGCCATTAAAGCTGGCAGCTTCAGTGAAATGTGGGCCAAAGACAAAATGACATTGAAGGGAGAGGCACTCCAAGCCACTTAGAAAATTAACAGTTGGGAGTCTGCAAAAAGATTGTCAGAGTTCTGCTGAGGCACCAGAACTGGGGAATGACGAACGGTGGGAGGAAGCAGAAGGAAGCCAGCTCTTCTGGCCATCCACATGGGTGCCTGTTCCAACGCTCCCAGTTTGATTGCTAAAGTGCCCTGCTGCTGGCCGGTTTCCAGTTGCAAGCGAGCTGGCATGCAGCAGGAATCCATTTACGAGAGTACTCTACTGGGAACCTTTTCTCCTTGCAATGCCTTGATGTGGTCCAAGCACCTGCAGGCAGAAGAGCCTCGGTTGGCCTGTAGAACTGACCCTTGCGTCCCAGTAGGGATGTTTTCGGACGGCGCAGGGTGTCAGGCCCAAGAAGGAGACATAGAATGACTTCTGAGTAGCTTGCCGTCTTAGCCCTTTTCTGCCGACCAAATTCTCCGTCCTTTGCTGTCTCTTTGCCCTCTAGAAGGCAGCCCCTCCCTCCTGGGAATCCAGACCACCTTCCACTACACCTGTGATGTTTGGGTAAATGGGAAGGAGATCGCAGCTGTAGATGACCTGAAAAGTGGAGAGATTCAGATATGCCTTTCCTGGAGTTGCCAGCTCCTCCTCCTCCTCCTCCTCCTCCTCCTCCTCCTCCTCCCACTTCAAGCTTACAAATCTTGTATTTTTCAGACACTCCCGACTTAGGCCATGACGGACACGGCAGTCAGCAGCAGCCCCGGCCAGTGGGGGTATCAGAGTGACCGGCAGATGGCTCTTCAGAGCAGGTGAGGAAGCTCCAGGCTCCGTCCGTCCGTAGAGTTCCCCTGGCAGCTGGGTGTCCATGCCACACTAAGCCTTGCTTTGAGTGACCCTGGTTTCCCGAGTTCGCCATCATGGGTGGCTTCGCATGATGTGCTCACCCTGGTTCTGCGCAGCACACGAAGACCAAAGCATAGGGGTTGAGATGCTGAGGGTGATTTCACGGGGGAGGTGGCCCTTCCCAGGCACATAGCGGCTTCTGGGGCCTGGAAGGAGCTGGTGGGGCCTCCTGCACTGGATGCTTCCAAGGAAGGAGTGGAGAGGCCTCTCTTTCAGGAGGGGGGGGCAACTACAGCAACCTAACGATTTGTGGACTTCAGCTCCCAGAATTCTGGCTCAGGAATTCTGGGAGTTGAAGTCCATAGGCCCTAAAGTTGCCATAATTCCCCACCCTGCTTTAGATGCTCTAGCTATGTACTGCACCAAACAGAAGGCTGGGCCTGATGACCTCAAGGATCCCAAGGACCGATTTGAACTGTCGGCCAGGGAATTTTGATGCTCTTTCCCTCCCCCTCTCACATCCTCTCCCCCTTTCCAACCTTGAGACGGGTGTCTGCACCCCATTCTGGAGGTGTCTGCACCCCGAGGCTGCCTCTGAGCCCAGGGCTTGTCTGCGCATTAATCAGTTCTGACCTCTGCATCTCGGTGACCGGCTTTGCCCGGCATAATTGAATTCAGCCTGTTAATTTCCACCCTGAAGCGCCTGTTCTATCTCGCCTCGTTCCTCGATTTAGTGCCTGAATTCAATTCCAGGAATTTAAATAATATATGCGTCTCTCTTGCTCCGCACAAGAACTCTTTGCTCCTTATCAACTGCCTGGATGCTAATGGCCTGCGGAGAAGGAAGAAGATGTACAGGGAGGGGGAGGGAGGGAATTCATTAGCTTTTAAATTGCTTGCAGGTCACTTGGGGGGGGAGGGCACAGCCGAGAGGGGCTGGGCTGCTCAGGCCACGGCTCTGCGGGTGTCTCGATTTGGTTGCTGGTGCATTTTGGCACACCGAAACATCAGTTCTGTTTTTTTTAGGGTTTCTGCTCCTTTGCCAAGCGTCCCCAACAGTTTTGTGATTAGGCTTTAGTAGTTCCTGCGAACTCTATGACATTTCTGACTTTTTCAAAAAGGGAGCAATTGCCCATAAGGTCTTTCATATATATATAGAGAGAGATAGATAGATATATAAATATATAGATGTCTCCCTTAGTCTCGTTCTGATTCACTTTTATTGCCGCAAGCTTTTCTGAATCCCGCAGGAGAGGCTGGCCCGCTGCACACAAATTCCTTTTATTATTTAGCAAAATATAGCTTGCCACTGTCAGGAAACGAAGCAGACTGATTCACACAAGACCGTGAGCCAAAAATGCTGGCTTATTATTTGAAGAGGACAAACAGGTTATTAAAGGAGCAGCCTTCCGAGACACAGCACTTATTTTCCACTTTGCTCTTCCTTGGCAAAGACAAGTGAGCTTTCCCTGTTTCTGGAGACCCAGCAGCCGACGGCCGCCTCTTCGGCCTGGTGGATCCGCGATAAGGGTGGTTTCTCCATCAAGCCACAGTTGGCCCTAGAGGAAGAATCATTTATGGGGTGATCCTGATCAGATCTGTGGGGCTTTGAGTCAGAATAAGAGAATCACAGGGTTGGAAGGGACCTTGGAGGTCTTCTAGTCTAACCCGAAGGGATCCCATTTTCGGAAACGTCGAGGAGAGGGACACGTGTCCGCACCCCCCCCTCTCCCCACTTGGATTCGGGACCTTTCTGTGCTTTCTCCCCAGAGCTCCCGAGGGCCACCCAGCCCGCGGGAAGCAGTCGGAACGTGGGCGGAAGGCCGAAGAGCTGACGGATGAAGAGAAGGAGATCATCAACAGGGTCATCGCCAGAGCCGAGAAGATGGAGGAGATGGAGCAGGACAGGATCAGGTGAGGGAGGGGAGAGCGGGACTCGCCCTTCCTTCTTCTGGCTCCCAGGAAAAGGGGAGACAGGGAAGAAAAGCCCCGGGAATGACGTGTGCTTTAATTCAAGATTGAGTGACGATTAAGTACAGGGAGTCCTTGACTTATGACCACATCTGAGCTCAATGTTCGGTTGCAACATCCCGGGATCCCCTTTTGTGACCATATTCACTTAACAACTGAGTTACTAACTTAACACCTTACAATGGGGCAAAGGTCTCAGCTAATAAAAGAAATTTGGGGGTCCACTGTGGTTGTAAGTCAAGGACTGCCTGGGCAGGGCAGGCGGGGCTTAGGGACCGCATTTATTTGAAGCATCGCTGCCTTCCTTAAGGCGCCACCATATTTATCACAAAAGCGGGCATCAGGGGGGGTCTAAGGCCCGTCTGCAGGGGGGTCGCTCAGCCTGGCTTCGTTTCCTGCGTCTCGTCTTCACTTTCGCCCATGAACCCCTCTTGATAGCCTGTCAGTGGAAGCTTCCCCGAGAAGCCCCCCCAAAGCAGCCCACCCACCCCTTAACGTGTTGCTGTGTGCCAAATCGGGACGTGTGCGCTCTCCCTGGAGACGTTTTGTGCCTTGCCAAAGATGGCAGGAGAAATATTGAGATCTTGCTGCGATCAGTCAACCAGATTGCCTGTCTGAAAAGCCGCCTGGCAGCCAACAAACACACCGAAGCGTAACTTCCTCCGCCAGCCCAAACAACAGACGATGGGGGGGGAGGGGGCTGGCTTTTGGCAATCTGAAAGGGGTGGGGGGTGCTTTAAGGGGAGCTGGCTTGGCTTGCCTGAAATCTGGACTTTCCCAGCTTTTCTGGATCGCTGTGGGCTTGGGCCCAAAACCCCAGGTTTGAAAGAAAGCTCAAGGTGACCACGGTCACGGTCCACAGGATCAAAACAAACCAGAACCGAGATTTGCAGGATTACAGGCTGGTTTGTGAAATCTGGCTTGCTTAGTCCGTATTGCAGGAGGAGAAGACGGAAAGTTCTGTCAGGGTTTGATCTGGTTTGACTTGGCAATTGGAGAAGCTTCGTTCTGGCTTTCAGACTCGCTGCTCCCTGGAAGCCTGTGACCTCGGTTCCCGGAGGGGGCCTTTTTAATACATCTGGGTAAAATCTGAGGTCCTTTGTAACCTCAATTCATCAGAATGGGGGCCAAGAGGTGAGCAAAACCCCAACAAAAAATAATTTAAGAGAATTAAATCCTCTTGATGATTGGGCTTTAACAATTTAATCTTCGATATTGCTGTAGGGGTGTCTTGCTTATTACCCCATGCTGTGCTATCAATTCTGCCTTTGCAGCTCTTCTCTTTTTTCCCCCCTCTTTGTTTTTTTCTCCCTCCCTTCCTTTGTGCAGTTTTGATAAATATTTAAACATGGAAATCTCTTGCAAAGTGGAGGTCTAGAGAAACCAATCGGCGCTGGTGGACCAGCATTGCCAGCTTTGAGATCAGAATGTTTAATCTCTGTTTCTCAACCTGGCAATGGGGGATTCTGGGAGTTGAAGCCCACCCATTTTTAAGTTGTCAACATTGAGAAATGCAGATTCTCGTTCCACTTAGGGGCGCCCCAAGACTTTTTTCCCCTCACATCCAAAAACTGGAACTGAATGCACCGCTGGACAGGCGAAATATATTTGCTCATCCTGTGCATTTTGCTGGCGTGGCTCCACTTGCATTTCAGATTTCCATCGCATTCCTACTTTGGGCTTTTTGAAAAAATAATAATAATAATAAACGATATACAGAACCTGACCAGCTAAAAAAGCAAAGCGCATTGGAAAGAAAAACTAGGTGCCAGTTTAGAGGCCTCTGATTTATTGGTTAGATTATTCACAAAGCTGGAAAACAGGCGAGACCCATCGCTATCTTGAAGGGTCCTTTTCTGGCCCCATCCTGATGACTCTAAAACTCTATGCCGCTGCTGTCCGATCTGGGTCACCCTACACCGGTGGGGAATGAGATTTCCTATGGGCCTGATTTTCCGATATGTCTCCGTAGCTGGCACTTCCCTCGCCTTGACACAGAACACATAATGCATTATTATTTTTATGGCACCTGCTATTTTTATCTTGCTCAGATTTGAGGCAGCCTGTCTCCCGGGCTGCGTTCAAACCTTCCTGCGTTCCGGATGTTTGTTTGTGTCTTGAGCGTAGTCTATCCCAGCAGCCCCCCCCCCCCGCAGCATTCCTGCTGCTAGGACAGGTTGGAGACCCCTGTGCCCCCTCCTCATTTGCCAAGGGGTGGGGGAGGTGCCTTCATTCTGGCTTGGGAGGGGGCTCTGGATCTCACACGTGTCCCATGGTTTAGGCGCCTCATGAACCGTCTGGACGACATGCGCCGTAACATCGCAGGCGACGGAGTGAACCGCTGCATTTTGTGCGGAGAACAACTCGGTCATCCGGGCTCAGCTTGTATAGTGTGTGAAGACTGCAAAAAGGTGAGGAGGGGTCTCTCTCTCCTGCAGGCTTTCTTGCCCCCCTTGCACAGGTGGCCGAGGGGTTTTCTTTCTGTCTCCCACTTCCAGGCAGCAACCCTCTCTCTCTCTCTCTCTCTCTCTCTCTCTCTCTCTCTCTCTCTCTCTCTCTCTCTCTCTCTCTCTCATTTGCAAAATGCCTTGCTTTCTGCCTTCCCCGCCTTTGTTAAAACTTATTTTTTTAATTCATCTTCTTAATTAAGTCTGTTAATTAAGTCTGTTAACTGACTGGGAGGCAGCCTCTGCACAAAGCCAGGCTGGTGGCATCTGGGCTGCAGACAGGGCTAATGAAACGCTCCTCGGGACTCACAACTTTGAACCCGGCGCCTTGCCCTCTACGGCCCCCAGGACAGCCCCTAGCCATGCCCGTCTCTCTTCCTTGCAGAACGTCTGCACCAAATGCGGCACCCAGACCACCAACAACCGGCCCCACTCCGTCTGGCTGTGCAAGATCTGCATCGAGCAGAGAGAGGTGGGTCCTGGAAGCACGTTTTGCCCTCTCGGCCCCTCCGGGATGGGCCCAGGGCTTCCCGCCTTTGGAAGGCCAGCGTAGGAGAGGGATCCAGAGGGCTAAAAGTCCTTTGATCAAATCGGATCCCTTTAATCTGGACCTCCCTCTTCACTTTCTAGGTATGGAAGCGCTCAGGCGCCTGGTTCTTCAAGGGCTTGCCCAAGCAGACCCTTCCCCAGCCCATGCCCATTAGCAAGAAGCCCCAGATGGCTGCCAGCAGACCTGCTCCCCCCACACAGGAGCCAGCAGCACCGTACTCTCACCAGCAGACCCCCGGTGAGCCCTGACGGTTTGGCCTTCAGAGTTTGGATGGGTGGCGGGGAGACAGATTTGTCAGGCGGAGCTGAGCAAACAATATTCTGAGCGCCACCATTGGGAGGCTGGCTAACGGATCCTGCCCTGTAAACTTTACCCAGAAAATAGGGGGCTTTTGGGGAGGGGTCGTGCCCAGGTGCCAGAGAAGTCTTTGGAGGCAATTTTTGGCATCCCATAATAACACTTGCAGAAGAGCCGAAAGGGCAGCCTCTGTCGTCCTCTGTCCTGTAGCACCTTTTCGGTGTCTCCATTGTCGCCCTTTCGGAAGCAGTTGATAAATTCCCAAATAAAGGAAAACAAAACCTAGAACTATCCGTCCGTTTTGGGCTTTGGAGACCTGAAATCTCCTTTTTTCTCCCCAAGAACAAGCCGCAGCTGCTGCTTCCGCTGAGCAGGGCTTCTACGGTAAGACACAGACGCTTCCCTGCTGGGTTGGTTTCCGTCCTGGACCAGTTTTGCAGGGGGGGTTCCATGCTGACCCCACCACCACTCCCCCCCCTCCCCAAAGGATTCTGCAGCTTCTGCAGATCTGCTCTGCCGCAGCCTGGCCTTGGCTGCCCCCTCCTCAAAGCTGCGGTTGTCAGCTGCTCATCCGGAAGAGCTCATTTTGAGTGATTGGGCCATTATTAAAATCTGAATTACTCTTGTCAATTGCCTGGAATTGCCAAGCCCGCTGGGAACGCCAGGCTGGGCTGGCTGATTGACGCTGTCTGAACACTCATTAGCTGGCTCCCCAGAACAGCTGATCCAGGCAGCCAAAGGGGGAGGGGGTGCAGCAGAGAGAGGGAGAGCAAGAGCACCAAGCTTCTGTTTTCTTGGGGGGGGGGGGAATAGGAAAAAATGTCCTCTTTTCCATCCCAGACAGGCAGAGAGTCTTGGCTTCACCTGGGACGAATGAAAATCAGAATCCCTTGCAAAGCCTTTGGCTTCTTTTCTCCCTTGCTGATGGCTGCTGGGGGAGAGGGTCACAGGGAAAAGGGGGTACAGGGAAGGAGGGGGTCTCTAATGGTGCGTCCTTCCTCTCTGCTCTGCAATCTTTCATTGCAGCTGCTATTGGAAGGACATCGGGAGTGTCCTTAGCAGGGCTGTGCTAGGTTGTCCTCTGGGGGGGCTCAGAAAACTCAAAATAGGGGCCACACCAGGCAATGCAAGCCCTGCTCTTCCTTGCATGCACTGCGCCTTCCTTCAGTTCTCTCCGAACCCCATTTATTCAAGGGAGCAACTGCAGGAATCAGCTGGGGTACCTGGAGCTTTCTAGCTGTCTCACTTCCCCCCCTCTCTCTTTGTGTTTTGCTGTGATCCCCTCCCCAAAAAATCCCAGGAGCTGAGCCAGCTTCCAATCGGGGAAATTACCCCCCACTTCACCGCAAACCTTCCGAGGCTAGGATGGGACCAAGTGGCAGCGAATTCCCCAGAGAGGGCCGGCCAAGCCAGGACTATCCAGCTGAGAACGAAGCCGCTCGGAGCCCAGCAGGTGAGGGGGGAGCAGAGGAAGACAAGGGGGTCTGTGGGAGAATGTGTGAATGCGAGAGGGGCCTGGCTGTACTGTGCTCTAAAGCCCAATGTTGAACCTCCTCTGTGGGTGCTTGTGGGTGTGGGTGTGTAAATCTGGAAACCTCTGCCATGCAAAGAGTGCCTCTGAGAATGTTTCAGCTGCCCTTCTCCATCCTCATCTTGGTGGATCTACCATCCCCAGATCCCGTAAGATCTTTGCAGCTGGATCTGTCCTGTTTTCTCTATCCTCTCTTTCCTGTGCAGGGGTCAAGCGAGCCAAGGCGGGCCCAGCTGTGGGTGCCAGGGAACCTGCTGCGCCTCCCCGCCAGAACCCCTCTGCCCAGGGGGCAGGACCAGGTCCAGTATGGCGGCTGCGTCCCCCTGGGGACCCAACGCTCAGCAGGGCCCACGTGTGAAAGGGGGGAGGGTCAGAAGGAGCTTCTGGGCTGATCTTTTACCTCCCTGACATCTGTCCCGGCTGGGCTTCTTTCCCGACTTGGCCCATCGCAAAAAGTTGGAGCAGATTATGTCCATGTCTGTTTCCAGAGAAAAAGTCCCCCTGTTGGTGTCCTTTGGCAATTCTCTGCTGATCTCTCCCCTCTGCTTTCACAGGCGCCCCCTCCACAGACCCCCCCACCTCTCTTCCGGCTGCGCCACCCAGGGATGAGAGCGCTGGGCCCGGGTACTCCACAGCGGGAGCAGAGAGGCCCCCACGCCAGGGGGCTCTGTACGGCCAGGCCATGGCTCCGCCTGCTGCCCCGGCCGCCACCCGGCCCCCTCCTCCCGAGGATGACGACGAAGAGGAAGCCAACAGCTACGACTCGGATGAGACAAGTAGGTGATTTGACCCTCGCTCGGCCACTTGAAGGCCTGTGGACTTCAACCCCCAGAATTCCCCAGCCGGCATCCTCAAGTTTTCAACTCTCTGTTGGCTGCCTTGAGGGCCAGTAGCTTACTCTTTTGACACAAAGTGTGGCACAGCTAGAGAATCTGACCTTCCAGGGTTTGGGGAAGTTCCCGGCATCTTCTTCTCCATCTCCTCTCTCGCTGTTGTACAGGCCGTCCTCGACTTACGACAGTTCATTTAGTGACCGTTCAAAGTTACAACGGCACTGAAAAAAAGAGACCTATGAGCGTTTTTCACACTTGCGACCGTTGCAGCGTCCCCAGGGTCACGGGATCCAAATCCTTCCCTTCCTTCCCCGGGGTGGCCTCAGACTATGAGCGGCTGCCCCTCCCCCTGTGCCCATGTCGGGTTTTAAGAACGCTGCCCTGGCAAAGGGGCATGGCAGGTGCCCTCTTCAAAGTCTCCTAACACCCTTCGTTTTAAGGACAGCAACGCCTTTCCTCTGCCCTCCTCTGCCCTCTTTCCTTGCGTGCCTTGCCTTTTATAATGTACGCCGAGGGCCTGGTTGTCCTCACAGCTGCCGTTTTCAAACGGCTTGGGGGGGCATCTTTTGGGCTGGACGGGGAGCCCCACATCACCCCTCGCTCCTTGCCCACAGCTACCCTGGGGGCCTTGGACTTCAGCCTCTTGTACAACCAGGAGAACAGTTCTCTGCAATGCGCCATCATTAAGGCCAAGGTACGTCTCTCCGTTTCCCCCAGCGGGGGTAACACTGGTGCCTTTGCATCCAAACAAGCTGGGCCACCTGGGGTTTTAAAGTGTGGGTAAAACTAGCGGCAGGGAAGCAGGCAAAGAAATCACCCCGTCCGCCCCGGCTTTCCTTCTCTTGTTGACCTCTGCGGGATCCTTTTCCACCAGGGCTTGAAGCCGATGGACTCCAACGGGCTGGCGGATCCTTACGTCAAACTGCACCTGTTGCCGGGGGCCAGCAAGGTAACTGGGGTGTGTGTGTCTGGTGTCCAGCTTGGCCCAGTTCGGTCTCTGAAATGGGACCGCTGGAGACTTTTGCCTGTTGGCGTTTTGGACTCAAGAAAGGGAGGTGCCAGGCTGCCTTTCCTTCCGTTTCCGCCAGTCCAACAAACTGAGGACCAAAACGCTGAGGAACACCCGGAACCCCGTGTGGAACGAAACGCTGGTGTACCACGGCATCACGGAGGAGGACATGCAGAGGAAGACCTTGAGGCAAGTAAACGGATCCGGCCCTGATCAGACGGCACCCAGGGATCCCCAGCAGACCGGGGGCAGCCATCGTTTTCGACTTTTAAGACGGGGGGGGACTTCGACTCCCTGATTTGGGGCAGGGGTGAGTTCCCATCTCTCTCAGTGGGAGATGGACAGTTTGATACAGGGGGGCTCTCGCTTCTCCTGCTTAGGATCTCCGTGTGTGACGAAGACAAATTTGGCCACAACGAGTTCATTGGGGAGACGCGGGTGGCGCTCAAGAAGCTGAAAGCCAGCCAGAAGAAGAACTTCAACATCTGCCTGGAGAGGGTCATCCCGGTGGGTGCTCCCACCCCCACCTCTGCTAGCGGGTGGGGGGAAGGCAGGAGGGGCAGGTGCAGGGGGGGTGCCCAAGGCAGGAGGGGGCTCAGAAAAGGTGGCTTATTTATGTAGGTAACCAACTCGGAGGGCTGCTTACAAGCCGGGAGGATCTCTGGGCAACAAAGAGGAATGGAAACACAATACAGTCCAAACCACACACACACACACACACACACACAACCTCATTCAAAACAAAAAGCAACGCTGTTGCCCTGATAGAACTTAAATCACCGTTAAATTGGGAGTGGGTAGGGGAGCTTGGGAGATTCTCTCTTAGATAATGCATCCAAAATGAATCAAATCTGCCTCCTTAAATCGCCCTCTGGATGATGCTTCTCCTCTGCTCCTCCCAGATGAAGCGGGCAGGAACCACCAGCTCCTCGCGAGGAATGGCCTTGTACGAAGACGAAGTAAGGCGTAGTTTGGGCGAAGTGAGGCGTAGTTTGGCTTCCCGGGGAGAAAACGGGAGTTGAGTCGATTTCTGCAACTTTGAAGGAAAAGCAGAAATCCGGAGTCTCTCCCGCAGCCTTCCATTCCCTTGAGCGGGGCGCCCCCTTGTGGCCTGATGCATCCTTTGCTGCCTGCCAGTATTTCTCCTGCCGCCCAGCTGCTGAATCTGATCTCAGGCATCATATAGGCACTTATGTCACATGGAGGGTCTTCCATCAAGGGGCTCCTCTGGGGGCCGAGTCCCCCCTGCCCAGCACTCAGCGGGTGGGGAGAGGAGGGTCTCTCTGGAGCTGGTGAGCAGGGAGCAGGTGATGGTGGTCCGACCCTTGGCGATTCTCTGGACTGGGTGGTCTCTCCCCAATCGGATCTTCCCCCGTTCCTTGCACCTGTTCTGTGCTCTGACTGTGATGGCTGTGATAGTGGAGCAGAGAGATACGCACAAGCCCCCCCCCCGGCCCCCTTTTCTCTCCCCTGCAGATGGAGCAAGGCGGAGAGGTGGAAGAACGCGGGAAGATCCTGGTCTCCCTCATGTACAACACCCAGAAAGGGGGCCTGGTGGTGGGAGTCGTGCGCTGCGTCCATTTAGCTGCCATGGACGCCAACGGCTACTCGGACCCCTTTGTCAAAATGTAGGTCTGCCTCTGAAAGGCCCCCTTTGCAGGAAGCCTGGCCAAGCCCTCTCTGGCCCACTCAGACAGGCACAGCTTTTTGGGGCGTGGGGGGCCTGTAATCTCAGCCAAGGGAGTAGAGAGGGGTCCAGGGGTTGCAGAAGTGGGGGTCAACCCCGTTCCTGGTGCTGCCCAGCCAATCTGCAAAAGGAGAAAGAAACTGACACCTCCCATCCTTGGCCGCTAATAGTTGTGCTCTCTGGAGCTCATGGGATACGTAGTCCTATGCCACTGGGTTGGCACAATTGGTTGGCACCACTATTGGCATAATCACCATTTATTCCATAGGTCTCTTCTTTGGGGTCCTTACACTTCTTTCCCCTCGGGCTATAGCCCCCAGGCCACCACCCCCCACGTCACCCACAATTTATTTTGTGGGTGGGTTTTGCATCCCTTTGACAATCTTGCTAAGGAGAAATTTCCTGGCAGTGAGAACAGTTAATCAGTGGAACAACTTGCCTCCAGAAATCGTGGGCGCTCCGTCTCTGGAGGTTTCCAAGAAGAGACTGGACAGTCACTTGTCTGAGATGGTATAGGTTCTCCTGCTCAGGCAGGGGGGTGGGGGGGTGGACTAGAAGACCTCCAAGGTGCCTCCCAACTCTGTTTTTCTCTTATTCTTCCTCTCTGCTTTTGATTTTTCCTCTTTTTCCCTTTCGCAGTTTCTTAAAACCTGACATGGGCAAGAAAGCCAAGCAAAAGACGCAGATTAAGAAGAAGACGCTGAACCCCGAATTCAACGAGGTGAGGTCGGAGCCGGGCCAAAGATTCTGGTCCCCCCCCCTGAAGTTTTCCCTGACCCCGACATCCCCACCAGCCTGTTTGCCTTTTTCTGTCTGCCGCCTGGCCTTGGCTGCTTTGGGCAGATGGTGGGCTAAATGGTTAAAAAATGTATTTTCAAAAATAACATGTCACTCTTTTAAAAAAAAATTCATTTGGGTGCCAAAAGGGGAAGCTGGTAGCAAACCAGTTCCCTTCTTCAAAGGCTGAAACACACACACACTCACACACACACCTTTTTTGTGTTGTTACTCTTGTTGATCTGCTCCTGGAGGTTCCTTTCCGCCTCTTGACCCCTCGTCTTTTTGGATAGGAATTTTTCTACGACATTAAGCATAGCGACCTGGCCAAGAAGTCCCTGGATATCTCTGTGTGGGATTACGACATTGGGAAATCCAACGATTATATCGGTGAGCGGCTGCGGGGAGGAAGATGGGAGCACATCCGGGAGGGGTCCGCTGGCTGGTTTGGAGGTGGGATTCTAGGATGGATGCTCCTTCCCTGTGTCAGTCTGGGGGGGGGAGGCTGGTGGGAAGGGCCTGCCCTAATCTGAACAGGAGGGCAGGTCCTTTAAGGCAGGGGTCTCCAACCTTGGCAATTTTAGGACCTATGGACCTTAACTCCCAGAATTCCCCAGCCAGCTAGAATTCTGGGAATTGAAGTCCACAAGTCTTAAAGTTGCAAGGTGGGCCACTTCTGCTCTAGAATTTAAACAATTTAATATAATTTAATCTAAAACAAGGAGCATGCTGGGAGTTGGTCCCCAGGTCTTAAGTTGCCAAGGTTGGAGAGCTGGCCTTAAAGTTCAGATTCCTGCCTCTTCAGTGGCCCCTTTCATTTGAGGCAGAAGACCTGGGAAGGGGTGCTTTAAGGTGACCCCTGTCCAGGGTGGTGGGCCCTCTTTGTTCTTCCTAAACCCCCCCCCCACTTTCTCTGTCTCCTGCAGGCGGTTGCCAGTTGGGCATCACAGCGAAAGGAGAGCGCTTGAAACACTGGTATGAGTGTCTCAAAAACAAGGATAAGAAGATCGAACGCTGGCACGCCTTACAGAACGAGCACCACGTGTCCAGCGATTAAGGGGGCTGTGCCCCTCTGCCCCCCCATCTCCAGCCCATCTCGTCTTCCAACCCCTCCCCCCACGTCCCTTTCGCTCTTTGGAAACCGACTGCTGGGTTCCCTCCCTCCCCTGCAGGAGCCGGGCTCACGCCCTCCCCTCTGGGCCCAGGTCATCTCACCCGCCTCGCTGCCCTGGGCCTCTCTCGGCCTCCCACAATGGGGGCTCTGAGTATTTCAAGTGATAGCCCAGTTTGGCTCTGCTTCTCCCACCCCTTCCGATGCCATCTTGAGCTCCCCCCCTTCCTTCCTTCCTTCCTTCCTTCCCCTCCAGAAGCGGTGAATGCTCCAACACTGGAAGTTTTAAAGAAGAGATTGGACAGCCATTTGTCTGAAATGGTATAGGGTTTCCTGTCTGAGCAGGGGGTTGGACTAGAAGACCTCCAAGGTCCCTTCCAACTTTCTTGTTCTGTTCTATTCTATTCTCCCTCTCTTCTCCTTCCTCCCTCCCTCGCTCCCTCCCTCCCTCCATCTCAGCATGCAAAAAGCCCCTCTTTCTCCACACTGCTGCTTCTCCTGCTCCTGGGGGGACCCGAAGCCCCTCCTGGCCGCACGGCTGTGGTTCCCTGGCTGCTTCGCGGAGGGAGGCAGCAGCTTAAGAGAAGAGAAGCAACCCCGGCGGAGGCCGCGTGAAGCCAACCCCGTTTCTGTGATCAGAGAAGGGAGAGATCCGTCCCTGGTCCAAGTCTTTCCAGTTTTGCCCGGTGCTGGATCCACAGAGAGTCTGCAGGGCCTCTCATTTCTGGATTCGTGCAAAGGGCCGCCAGCCCCTTCCGCTGCCTCGGAGTGGCTCCTTCAAGATGGAGGATGGCTCCGTCGGCAGGTCCTCCTTCGCTCCTTGCGTTGACAGGCGGTGCCGGCGTGGCTCCTTCCATGTAGCTCACCTGGGATCACCTCAAACTTTGGTTTCTTTTCCTGCTCCTCAAACCCAACAGCAATTTCAGGGAGCGAAGAAGCATCTAATCGTAAGAAGCCAGCATCTCCCTCCTTGGCCACGGCCATCTCTCGGTCTCAAGACACAGGACGATTCTTCCTGAAGGGGGGATGCTGGTTTAGGGTGGACAAAATGGAGAAAAAAACCCCTCCCTTTTCCTCCATGGCTACTCTTCTCTCCTGTTCTGCTCCATCCCCTACAACGGACCCACCCTCCAAGTCATTCTGTTTTCTCAAAATCTTTTTTCAATACTGTTTTGTACCTACAGTATGAAAGTTATCGGAGAACTAGAGCAACTAGACAACTAGACCCGTAGTCGTTTCCGATTGATTTGAAGACACCCCCCCCATCCCCTTCCCATCACCCAATGATTGGTGGACATTTGCAGTGAAGATGCCCTTCCTTTCTTCCTTCCTTCTCTCTTTGTAATTAAAGCATGCACTTAGACACCCCCAAAAAAACCCTCCTGCCTCCCTCCTTCCCCCCACTCCCTGCCCGGCCTTCTTTTCTCCCTTCACAGTTGCATTCGATTAAGCATGCAGTGATTTCACCAAGAAAAACAAATGTTGACAACTTATTTAACGGGCAAAAAGTGTCACCAAGAAGAGAAGAATCTTCCTGGTTTTCCACTGCATGCTCTTGTAAACACCCCCGTCCCTGCCAGGCCATCCTTCTCACCTCTGATGTAATAAAGAGAACCGTAGGGAGAAGCTGGGTGGTGTCTCCTGCTTTTTGTTCATTCCTGCTTTCTCGGGAAGGGGCCTCTGGCTGAGCTGAAGGAGAAGGGATTGGACCTCAAAAGAGGTTGGAGGTTATTTAAGCAACTCTGTAATAAAGGTAAATAAAGGCAGCCGGAAGGATCATTCTGGTCATTTTACCCAAGTGAAACTCAAGCCCCCAAAAGGTGTTGGCTGTCGGCTGCTGAAGTCTCTCCCTCCCTGGGTGTCAGCAACCTTTCCACGGCCCCCACCCCCACCCCAAAATGAAAGCCAAAACATGAAATCTTGGGAAATTTCAGTCGGCTCCTGGAATCTCTGTCCCTATTTTCATTTTAACTTGGATTTGTGGGTGACCAAAACTGATCACTTTTAAATGCTGTTGGTGGAGGGGGGGGGGTGTCTCTTCCAATTTGGTCTTTTCTTCTTTTTTTTAACTGCATCAAGTAAGGGAGAGCTGCCTTCCCTCTGTCGACTGGGTAAAGCCAGAGGTTGTCCAGCTGAGGTTTCCATATGAACAAAACACCCATTGAAGCCTTTTGACCCTCCAGAGACCCTCCGTTTCCCAGAATGACAATTGTTCTGAAACGGGGTACTGTCGTTGGAAGGGGAGCACAAAACTGGGGGTCCCCAAGCGTCGTGTTCAGGACAGCTCACAGCAAACCAACCAGCTTTAGAGAGGGGAACAGGGCTTCTTCTGAGTGTCCTGAAAAATTGTTCTGCAGAAGTCAACCCTTCAATCAATCCTTCGGAAGAAAAAGGTAAAAAAAAAAGAAAAAGCAATTTGCTGTAATTCTCAGAATGGACAGCAGGTGGCAGTAGCAGCCCAGCGATGCTAAGACTGGACCCAACACTTGGTTACATGTAAAAGACGGGAACCCTTTTATTTTATTTTTCCCTTAGCAGAGATTGTGGCAAAAGAATTCTGGGAGTTGAAGTCCACCCATTATGCTTCAAGCTTCTCCAGAATGTAATCTTTACATCAAACGTCAAAAAATCCACAAAGAGGGTTAGTTTTGTCAATGGCAAAACAGATGAGTTGCTGTAAATTGCTCGGCTTCCTTTGGAGAATCAATAGCAACACACACACACACACACACATATATGTATGTATGTATGCAGCATAAATGGAAACATAAGTTATGACCAGCAGAGAGTATAGCTTTCTGCTAGCCTTGTAAATCTGGGGCTCTGCTATTGACTCCGTCTGCATTTTTATAAGCCAAGGTGTTGTAGCCGAAGATGAATGTCAAATATAATTGGAAAAGTGGGGAAGAGAAGGCAGGCTTTGGGGCTGCCATGCCTTGAATATGGATCATGTTTTATGCTGATTTTACTGAAATGATACCCACCAGACTAAGCTCGCCTGCCAGAAAGCACCTGGTTTTCAGACCGTATTATTTCTTATTTATTAGATGGATAGTAGATGGATATTCCTCAAGAGCTCCAGGTAGCTGCCCCGCAGCTATCCCTCCTTCCCCATTTCCCCCCCATCCCCAAACAACAGCCTTGTGAGGTAGGCTGGGCTGAGGGTAAATAAAAGACCTCAAAGTCACTCTAGATTTCCGTGGCTGCCAATGGATTTGAACCCAGATCTCCCCTGTTTTATTCCGAATCCCTTCGCGGCTAGATGTGGAGATGGATGTAGCCCTGCCCTGTCTCCGGTATTTCTGCGTTCATTGAGAAGCAAACTTGCAAAAAACTTTTCCCCCTCCCCCGAATCCGGAAACCCCAGTGGGCCGGGCAGATTATTTTCCTAGGGTTGGAAAATGCGGGCCCTTAAGGGTGAGATCAAAGAATAAGTAGCAGGGCGTCCACAGGAAGTGGGTCAAAAAAGTCAATGTGGCGACTACAACCCTGCGGTCAAGCCCACCCCCTTTTTTTACATGGCAGAACCCATTAAAAAAGGGCAGCTTTGATTACATGGCTGCTCCTATAACGTTTTTGAGCCCCAGATTCCTGGTGTCAGAGTGGGATAAAACTCTCCGAGGCGCCCATTCTACAGATCACAGCTGGCTCGGTTCGCTCAACGAAATCACCCAGATGTCAGAGGGAAAACAGCGTCCTCCTTGAGATGCTAGGTTTCTAGATTCAGGGATTCTTGTTCCAAGACTCCCCCCCCCCACAGAGCCCCACAGATACCGAAATCACACATGTGAGGAAGAATCTAATCTTTCTCTACCTTTAAGGGAAGAAAAGAGCAGGGGGTTGGACTAGATGACCTCCAAGGTCCCTTCCAACATCATCATCATCATCATCATCATCATCATCATCATCATCATCATCATCATCATCATCATCATCATCATTATTATTATTATTATTATTATTATTATTATTATTATTATTATTATCATCATCATCATCTGCCTGTGGCTCCCAGCCTCAGTCTATTAAACTCTGCTATATATTGTGAATTTAGCTCTAATTCCTTCTTAGAATCCAAACGTGTCCTATAAATGGATGATGATGATGATTTGATTTGAGAGTTTCCTTCGCTGACTTTCAAAACAGAAGATATTTTTTAAAAAGTAAAAAAACCCCGACAACATTTAGTTCCCTTTCATCAGCAGATCCGGCTGCAGAGAAGAAACAGATGGGGGGTGTCTCCCCATTAATCCATCATTTTGCAATATTCCTTTCCACAGCCCATCCGTCCCCTTAACTGATGCTGCCAGCACCCTGATTAACTTTGTTTATCTCTTAATTAGGTGGAGCATTGCCTGTCTCGTGCTTAAGAAGTAATTGTCTGATTAATGCCTCTGTATTTGCATTCTCATTAAGAGCCCCAAATAACTTTGGCGGCAATTAGCTGCCATGCGATGCACAGATCGGGAGGAACTCTAGAATGACAAGTTTTAAGCTCATTAAGTAATAATTGTAATATCGATCGCTGATAATGGGGCATGGCTGTTGGATACTGGAAGGGGGAGCTGAGTGGTGGTTGAGAAGGTGGAACCAATTTGGCTGAGCGGATTCCTCACCTTTCCTTTATCCTGGGATCTTCTGGACCACGAGGACCACACCCCAGAGCTCCATCTGTTTCCGAAGTGGGACCAATCAACAATCCCCAGGTCAACCGTCTCCTTGTCAAGCCAGTTTCTTGCTGAACCAGCTTTGCTTCTGGTATCTGGTACCCCAAAGTGTGTTGCTGGTGAAAAGAGCTTTTTTTTTTTTCATGCCACGGAGAAGATCTGCATCCATCAGTTTATTCCTGTATGAATCGGGAACTGATCTGTATACGCCTCTCCTTTATTTATTTATTTCTGAAAACCCCAGGAAATCCTTCTGAGCTTCATCCGAACCTCACAAGGTGTTTCCCCCCAGTCTTTAGTGGCAGGAAATGCAACAGCTGAGATTTCAAAAACCACATTTGGGCTTAGCGCGCCATCAGGGTTCGTTAAGGCAATGAAAACAACAAGCAGAGGAAATGCCCCTTGAAAGAAGAAAGGAAAGAAGGCAGGAAGGAAGGAAGGAAGGGAGGGAGGGAGGGAGGGAGGGAGAGAGAAAGAAAGAAAGAAAGAAAGAAAGAAAGAAAGAAAGAAAGAAAGAAAGAAAGAAAGAAAGAAAGAAAGAAAGAAAGACCCCTCCTCCTCCCCCTTTTAGAGTTTCTGCCACTCTCATTTCCTCGCAGCTAGAAAATGCTGCAGTCTTGTCAAGCGAGGGCTGGAGAAAATTGGAGCATTTAGCCAGAACGCAGCTCAGCTCCTGCTCTGCCACTTTCAGTAATCGCAGGCTGAGTGCTGGGAGTTTTTCTTCTGCCCTGCTCCAAGATCTTTCCTCCCCCCCCCCCCCGTCCAAAGGAAATAGCCTTCCTTTGCAGCAGATGGACAGCTGGGAATATCATGGTGTGGGCGGTGAGAGCCAGAACAGCCGTGGACAGTGGAATCCGGGGGCTGGGAGGCAGGATCTGGGTACGGCTAGTCCAGAGAAAAGGAGGACTGGGGGAGGGACATGATTGCAATTTTCCAAATATCTGAGTGGCTGCCATAAAGACAATGGGGTCAACTTATTTTCCAAAGCACCAGAAGGAAAGTCAAGAAACAATGGATGGAAACTGATCAAGGAGAGAAGCAACCTGGAATTAAGGAGAAACTTCCTAACAGTGAGGACAATTAACCAATGGAACTGCTTGCCACCAGAAGTTGTGGGTGCTCCAACACTGGAGGTTTTTAAGAAGAGGCTGGACAGTCACTTGTCTGGAATGGTGTAGGCAGGGGGCTGGACTAGAAGACCTCCAAGGTCTCTTTCAGCTCTGTTCTGACATATGAGTCAAAACCAATATCCATGCAATGCTTCTGATGATGCTCCTCAAAACTGTTCTGCAACCACAAAGATTTGGAGCTGATCTCCCAGGCAAAGGGGGCGATGGAAGACCTGAAAGCCAGATATTGGAGAAGGCCAGAGGTAAACATCACGGTGTGGCCATTTCCACAACATCAAATCTCCCCAAGTTTGACTTTTCCTTGGAATTTTGCCTTCTCCCATTGATCTCTGATGCCCAGGAAGCTGCTGCTGACGGCTGGAAAAATGTGCACGATCCTTAGTGTGAGTTAGCAGCCGGCCCTGCCAGCTTTCAATGGCCTGATTTTGCTGGCTGCGCTGGTGGACCAGTTCTGCAGAAGGCCTTAATAGATAGATGGAGGGAACAAGGAGAAAGTGCACCTGTCCATGCTAAGGAAGGTGACTCCTGCTCACCTTCCAAGGTGGAAGCTTCAGCACCAAGGACAGCTTCTGAGTCTGGACTTGAACCAAGCAGCTCAAGATGCTGTCCTGGCAATTGGCAGCCAGCAGGGTGGGGGTTCTTAAGGGGGTTGCAACCTTTAAGATTTCTGGTGGGTCACGTTTGGCTGTCTTCTGCAAGCTGTTATTCTTCTACCAGACGAGCTGGGTTGCTCCCGAATCTATCAGCCTAGTAAGAGGTCCGCTCAGATGCCAACCAAGTCCCACTTTTCCCCATAAGAGCACTGCTCCTGGATGTTTCTCGGTCTGCTTATTTTGGGGGTCATGGCAAACAGACCATCAGCGTTTGATCTGTGTCCTAATGTGGCCTACTTTCTAAAATAGTATGGATTAAGGCCCAGACTTCACCTGAATTTTGGCTACTTCAAACACAGGCAAATCTCTGTTCCTATTTCACAAGTTTGAGGTCACAAGGAAGCAAACTGACCCCTGGAGGTGTGCTCCTAATTTGAAATTCTGCATTTTTAGGGATGCATGTCCTTGGCTCAGCTGAATTCATCTCCAGTTCCAGAGTTATGCTCTGCAAGGAATGTCCTGGCTCTAAAATACACTCTTCCCCACCCAATAGAAATGGCTGATGGTCAATTGCCTTATTAAATGGATCCCTGGTGTAGCCATTGGCTCTCCTCAGGCATTACCACCACGGTCCACATTGATCCGTTGAGTCAAGCCAGCCTGCCTCTGCAGAGGGCATGGAAGGACCGCAGGACCACCGCAGGTCAACCACAACACTTCTCTTCTCTGGCAGAAGCAAATTAATTGATTCTCTCAGCCAACAGTGGGAGCACTAATATATCACGGAGTAATCAAGGAGAGTCTGGACAGATAGCCCCCAGGGAAGGAAGAGGGGAAGGATGCACCAGACCCTTTTGGTCTTCTGCTGGAGAGTGCCCAGCCCAGCCCCCTCACTCTGGCCCAAGATCTGCCAGCCCTGGCAGGAGGAATGGCAGGGAGACAGGAAACCTCTGACCAGTCAGGGCAGCCCAGCCAAACACCCAAGAGCAAAGAAGGAGCGTTGGGGATTAATAACATTTCTTTGACCAAGGCTACAATTCATGCCTCTCTCCTTCTCCCAGGCCCTGGGCTCTGTCTGGCCTTCGCTAAGCACACCATTGATTTTGCAAAGTGTACAATTGTCTGATTAAACAGGAAAGAGACAGGAGGAAAATGCTAGCTCAGAAGTTTTGCACTGCTTCCCTCCCTCCCTCCCTCCCTCTCTCTCCCTCCCCTCCTCTCTCTCTAAGCATCTTCCGTAGATTCTGAATAGTTTTAAAATTATTTTAAGGGACTCCACACAACTTTATTGTATAATTATGAACCCAACCAAAAGGTCAGAAAGATGAGTGAAGGCAAATATACACGTTTCCCAGAATAATGTTGCAAGATCCAATCTGGGTTGGTCACCGGGACCAGAGGTCGACCGAAGAGCCAGATTGGATCTTGCAATCAGAAAGACAAATATCTGTAGTTAAGAAGATCCAGGGGATCAGCTGCCTTTAGCTGGAGTGAAGAATTCATTTCTTTCCGTCCAAAGCTGACACCTGGCCACAGTTTTGCCTAAGCAGATCCTGATCTGCCGGTTCCCAAGGAAGAAGATTTGGTGTTCAGCTGCCACTAGACAGTCACAGAGCAGGTCAGAACTGGTCTCTCTTTAGGAAGTGAAGGGTCTCCTTCTGAGAGATCCCCCCACCCCTTTGTTCCAGGAAGGATGTTTCTAGAAACACGGAGGGAGGGGGGATGATTTGTCCATTATACAAGGCTTATCCCAGACTTGGGAGCAGAAAGCTGCAAGCGAACTCCTGAAAGAGAGGCGAAAGGAAGCCCCTCTCCAACCTGTGGACTCATTTCCCCTTTAATCTTTTAATCTCCTTGCTCCTGGCATTAATCTGCAAGATTCTTTTTGTCTTTATCCCCCAAACAAGTGAAACAATAGGAGTTAATGCGGAAGAAGACAGCCATTATCTAATAATTGTGTGGGTCTGAAATCTTCTTACAGGACTTATTCAGCTCAGAGGTCTTTTTCGAGGGACAGGATGGCCCTTCTTGGGCTTTTACGTCCAAACAGCAACAAAGGGTGTGTGTGTGTGTGTAATAACAGGAGGGAGGTTTTACAGATTAGGGATGTGGCCTCTTTTGTATCTGGGACACTTGATTGAGTGTGGTACCGCACTCGAGATTGTTCTGGGATCTCTCCATCAGTGTGTCTCCGCCGCTCACGTGGACCTCCTGGGTGAGCCCTCCTTCATCCTGGGCTGCATCTCTCCACCCGCAGCCCTTCCTCCTCCTTTCCGTCTCGCCAAGCAGCCTCGCCCGGAGCTCTCGGACTCCCCGTCGAGCAGCCGAGGCGTCTCCTTTGGGAAAAAGCTCCGCGCTTTCCTTTCCCCCTTGCTGGAAGACTCGGGCAAGGGGAACGGCGCCGGGTCCCCTCTTGCAGCTGCTTCCCCCAGCCTCCCTCTCCCCCGGAGACCCCCGACGGAAGCCCCCGACTGGGGGGACGGAGCCTCTGCGCCGGCAGCTCCTTGGCGCGGAGGGGCAACGGCGGCGCCAGCAGCGAAGGGGTTAAGCAGGCGGCAGCGCGAGAGGCTGGCGAGCCGAGCCGAGCCGAGCCGAGCCGGGCTCCGTCGGAGGCAGCGGGGGAAGCCGAGCGCGCCTGCTGGAAAGCGACGCGGGGCGAGGGCAGCCCTTGCGGCGCCGTGAGCCTCCGCAGTCCGTGGCAGGGCGGTCCTCTCCAGCCTGCTGAGCCCGGGATGACCCAGAGCGTTCTTCCCCGGGCTCAGACGCCGCGCAACGCCAGCATGTGACTCCCCCAGACGAAGCCCGCCTGCCATGCGGGGGTCTTTCGGCTCTGCCACCCACCCCAGAGCGCTGGGTGCTCAGAGTTGCCGGATCGGAAGCGAGGACGGATCCATCTGCCTGCAGCCCGCCAGCTTCGGGCAAGACCCCTCCCCAGAGGGGTTCTCCTCCTCCTCTGAATGCCCGGGTGTATCTGGGGTGATGTAGGTTGCATCTGCACCCCAAGCCTCGCTCAAGGATCTGGCATTTCCAGAGCGGTGCCCACAGGAGCCTGGAGGTGCCTGCAGAAGCTGCCAGGCTGAGGAGGAGGAGGAGGGGGAAGAGGAGGAGGAGGAGAAGGAGGAAAGGATTTGACCTCGGATGACCTCAGAAAGGTGACTTCTCCCAGGTAAGAGGCCAAGGGGCATCGTCCTCACTCAGGCAGCATCCCGCACCCTTTGATGTCTGGGTTCACCTGGGAGAGGCAGGGAGGGGTTCCTCATGTGGCCATTTGGGTGAAGGTTGGGTCTGGCAGAGAGGACCGGGGTCTTGTCACATCTCTGCTTCCCCTTTTAGGTAGGCAGGTTGTCTTTTCTTCCTTTAGGTCCATGGGGCAAAAGAGCCCCTCTCCATCTTTAGGGTCTTCGATCTCCCAGTGGGGAAGTTGCAAGGGGCATTTTCTCTGGGTGGGTGAAGTGTTCCTTCCACCTTTCTTTCCACCAAGACCCTCCTTCTTTGAGAGAGAGAGGGGGGTCCTAGGAAAGACAGGCCCTTCGTGTTCTGGGCCAGCCCACTTCAGGGTCCTGCTGGGTTGCAAGGAGGAGGGGCTTGTGTCTTTGCGAGGAGGGAAATGAGACCTTAATCCCCCCAACCTCTGGGGACGTGAGAAAGAAGGGAGCCTTTCACAGCTCAGAACAAGACAGGGTTGCTTGGCTGTTATCTCCTGAAATCTTGGATTAATTACCTGTTAATGACCTTTCTGCATCCCCTTGGCTCAGAGATGGGGATGGTAAATTGATGACCAAGGGTGTCTGTGGGGTGGGGGATTCTGCCCACCTTTTTGAGGCACGTTGCTGCATAAAGGAGCAGAGAGGCTACTCTGTGGCTGCAGTTGTAACCATGATGGCATGAGATTCAAGGCCAATTAGCCCAGAAGGGGAAATAATGGCATCAAAGTCTATGTGTGTGAAAGTCGGATAGTTTAAAGTAGAGAAGATGCTTCTTGAGGAATGGGGAAGCCTCTTTTGGAAATGATTCAGAGACCAAAGGAAACGAATTGGGATTGGTTTCAAAAGAGATTTTCTTAAAAGTTCCACGAAGGACTTAGTTGGAGGGTGGCATCTAAAGGAAGGAACAGGGTGGATCAGCTCCCAGTAGATATTCTCCTGGGGTCAGGACTGTGAGCAGACTCCTCTTGCTCGAGCTAAACTGCTTCTGGAGGTCAAGAGGGCCAAGCACTCCTCCGATCCGTTGGGCTGCTCCAGCTACATTGGACAACATCTGGGGATAGAGTGTGTTCCATCCGAACAGCTGTGCTAGGTGTGTGGATGTGGGGAGAAGATGCTCCTTTGAAGACCTGGGACTGGGATATTAGACAAGCAGGGAATCTGGAGGCCTTCCACCCAGGAGAGACATTTGGGTATAAATAACTGGGGATAACTTCAACCCAGCTCCTTATGCAGATTCAGAGAAAATAGGCATCCCAGCTTCTCTTGCTTGCGTTTTGACATCAGTGGATGATGTCCCTCCCAAATAAGATTCTGCACCCAGGATCCCATTAGAAGATCAGCTCCAAAGCTGAAGTGGGACCAAAGGGCTTGTCCAGATGGGCTGAGATCCAGCAAGGCTAAGTTGGGGGGGGGCTTATGGGTGGGTTGTGAGTGGCCACATCCTCATCGGCTTGAGTCGAGCAATGACGTGGCTGTGGCTTGGGTGGGAAGTGATAGGTGGAACAGGAGGCACCATAGCTGTGACTTCATCCATACATGGGATCCTGTGAAGTCCTGAATCCCAAAACTGCAGGTCGGAAGGAGCCCAGCACAGACCGGCATCTTTAGGGGGGTTTCTAACAGGGCCCCATTGCAGGCAGAGGAACAGCTGCTCACTTTGGGATTACCTTGGCCTGTTCTAACTTCCAATTTTCAGAGTGAATAATCTATAGAGACCACATGTCGGCCGAGAGAGGGAGATGTTATTGTATCAGTAGCTAGCAAATGGGATCAAGGGCTTGGGGGGGTTGATCCCTTCTCCCGCTCATCTGCCTCCTTCCCACCCACCCCCAGTCTAGCAGCTAGTTAATTTTTTTAAGTGCATCCATCGCAGGCAGCACTGAGGGATTGTTTTAAAACCTCCCTTTCCTCGTCCGTTTGTTCACTCATCTTCTGGAAGCCCTTCCCTCTCTCCGATCACAAACGCAGCTGGAGGGTTGTGGTGGTGGAAGAGAGAAGAAGGCAACCGGGCCTCTCCGAGGATAACTGCACTGCAGCAGGAGGAAGCATTTGGGGCCAGTCTACCAGGGCCGCCCAACTCCCTTCCTTAAAAGGAGAGGCTTCAACTGGTACCATTCCCAAACAGCATGCAATGGTCAGGCAGCCATCTTTGCTGGGGTGAAAGGAAGTGGTTGCATTCACAAGGAGTCACCTTCAGGGTTTCCTTCATTTTACATTCCTTGTGTCTTCAGATTAGGGGTAACTGTGGCCTTTGGCCGCCCCCTCCAGCAGCTTGGACTCTTTTGGAGACCCCCAGTTAGAACCACCTGGTTGGAGGCCTCGCTTGGCTTCCATCTTGGTCACCGAAGGCAATGCTCTGTGTGACTTTAACATCCTTCCAGAAAAAGATGACCAGACAGGGCCTTCTCCTTATCAGATGGCTTGGGTCCAGGAGAGGATGGAGTTGTGGACCAGATCTGAACATCACTTGGAGGAGGTGTTTTGAAGCCCAGCTGGAGATGCAGGGACCATTGTTGAAAAGCTTCTTCCCACCAGAAACTAGAGCTGACCCCACCAGTCTCGGGGACAAATTCTCTAGGGAATGACTACGTGGTGTGACCAATGTCTTCCTCTGGTCTGCCCCAAAAGTGCCACCAAGGAAAACCGGCAGATGCCACACTCCCAAATTAGAAAAGAGAGAACAAATGTCTCTTTTTAGTTCTTCCAACATATGTTCATGATTTTAATTGGCTTCCCTCGTCCGCCCTTGCTGCACGCATCTTTCAGCCTCTCTTTTTTCTCAGATCTAAATCTTCCAGTCCTTCTTTGACTGTTGAACTCAGCCAGAGGAGACAAGAGAGAAATATTTGGACAGTCATGTTTGGAGAACTTTCTCAACCTGGTTATTGAACAAGCCCATTTTCTGAGCTTGCAAGAGGTAAAGTAGCCTAAATAAACCTAACTTGGATACCTGACACATCCCAAACCAAGGTTGGTGTTTTGTGCCGAGGCATTTCCAAGGCTAATGGGCAGTTTTGAGTCCAGCATTTAAACGTATGGAGGAAAAAAGCAATTTGTAGACCAGAGTCCCCCTTCACACGACTCATGGGTCCCTTATGGAGCCTTGTTGAATGAGGCTTGTGCACACAGGTTGTGTATGTGTCTTTGGGTGTCTTTTTTTCTTCTTCTCTGAAGCCACTGCTCAGAATAACAGCCCCCCTCTCTTTTTGTCAACAGAAGCCTTGGTGGAACCCTTCCCTTGCTTTTAAAACAGGACCTTCTCTTCCTTCCAGCTTTAAGGGAAGAAGGCCAAACAATATTACAGGCTAATGTTTGCTTTGCATTTTTTTTCTGTTTTATTTTTAAAAGAATCTTAAAACAAGGGGGGGAAAAAAGACTTGCAAGGCCTAGTTATGGCTTTCGTGACTGATGAACAGCCACAACCACCCAGAGGGAAATTAGAAACAGGCTCAGCCTGGCGAGAGGCTCGCAAGGCCCGACGGGATGGGTCCTGTGGTCCCACCACCTCTGGCTGCCCCGTTCCAGAAGTGGCTGCCGTTTCCCCCCCCCCCCTCGGCTGGCATATTTCGGCGTCTGTCGAAAAACAGCTGTTCCTTCGGGTGGGTGGCATTTGAAAAAAGCAAAAGAAATACAAGCCACCTTGATCTCTTCCCTTAAAAACAACAACATGACAATCTGTAGCAAGTCTGAAGCATTAAATTTGCATCAAGGCAAATCTCAATTAATTAGAGGCCTGATTAATACTTGATGCGTGTGCTTGCCTTCATCTGCAAACGAATTAGAAGTTGGCAGCGTTCTAATAATCTGTCCGGGCATGGGGCGAGTTGCCTTTCTTTCTTTCTTTCTTTCTTTCTTTCTTTCTTTCTTTCTTTCTTTCTTTCTTTCTTTCTTTCTTTCTTTCTTTCTTTCTTTCTTTCTTTCTTTCTTTCTTATGACCTGCATCATTTAGACGCCCCCTCTCCTCACTGAGAGAAACCCAAGTCTGGCCAGGCTTACGGAAGGGATCAGCCGAGTCAGGAAATCCCGAAGTGTTAAGTTGGCAGGGCTGGCATGGCGGGTCTCCATTGAACCGGTGTGTGTGTGTGTGTGATGCCCTTCGACATTCAGCTCTCTAGAGGGAATGAAGCTGTGTCCTGTAAAGTGCCTGAGATTATGGGAACTGCATCCAGTAATCTGGAAGGCACCAGGTTGTGGAAAGGGGTCGCGTAGGATTAAAGTGTATTTAAAATACATAGTTTTCTAATGAGAGTGAATCCTGATTGCGTAATCAAAGTCATCCACCCTCCTTGTTGGTGCTTTTTGGGGTGCTGGGAGTGTCTGGCAAGGCTGCCATCTTCAGGGCTGGATGGAGCAGCCTCCAGACTCTGCCTACCTTGCCTAAAGCAGACTATATGACCAGGGCTGGAGCAAGGTCCTCCTTCAGTCTGGGAACAAAAGCTGAGCTGGCCACTTAGCCAGGCCTGGGCCCTGAAGCAAAATTCCTTTTGTTGGCCATTGAGCACTGCTGAGATATCACCTAGCAAAGGGAAGAATGCGGCTTTCTTAGGCTGTCTGGGGTCTCCTATTACCAAACATCCTGGCCGTCTCTTCGCTTGTTTTCCAAATCTTGGCCACTGATGCTTTGCTTCTTCACTAACTGTCCCCATCCTGCCCTGTTGAAGGTTGGGCTTTAAGGGAGAATCCCTGTCTTTGGGACAGGACAAATCCCCTGGGGGGTGGGGTGCCAAGGCAGAAGGTGGAGAAGGATGGCTCTCTTTGACTGCCACCTTCTGCGCAGTCTCCTGGTCCTACAGCTCACCTTTTGGCTTGTGGCCTTTTCATCAGGGAGGGGGCATCGAGGTCTCCTAGTCTTGGGGAGGACAGTCCCCCAAGCCTTGGACCCCTGAGAATTGTGATCCTGGCTGGCTCCCTCATGGCATGACCTGATCTGCAGCCCCAGCCAGCAGTTCGGGCTAGAATTTCATTTATCGCCAGATGTTGGGCTTCTCTTTGCAAACTCAGTCTTAACAGCTGCTACTGGTTGCAGTTTCACGCAGGAAGAAATGTTAGACGTAGAAAAAGAAACCATAGTAAACCAGGGGAATAGCGAACCAACAGTGCAGTTTGGAGCTCTGCCGTCAGGAGCCACCGTGGGGCTGCCATCGCTCCGTTCTGGGTTGAGTTCTTCTGAATCACCTTTTCTTGGCTTCTCTCCTCCTCCCGGCCTTTCCTGAACTCATAACTTTTCTCAGGCTCTCCGGTGTCTTTTCTGGAGGCCGAGCAGCCCTTCCGAAGAGCTCGGCTTTCTTTCCTTCAGGGAGAAAAGCGCTTTCTGCCCACGTTTGAGCAGCCTGAATATGCAGGAATGCCAGGCTGGGCCAGAGGAAGGGGGAAGGGAATGAATGCCATCCTTCAGCCGATGGGGGGCATCGCCCTCTGGGTGATTGGCAGGTGGTGCTCCATCCTTGCAGTAACTTTCCAGCCCCTCCTCCTCCTCCTCCTCCTCGGCTGGGAACTCAATGTCTACAATAGAGACTTTGTCTTTGCTCAGTTTGCGGTTCTCTTCTCTTCTTCTACTTGTCCGGAGAATCTGGGGCTGCGACAGACGCCCGTCGGGTAGTGCCTGTGCGCACTTTGCAAAAATAAAAGGCTACCGCTCGAAGAGAAGGCAAGTTTATTGCAGTATTTGCTGGTAACAGAGCAATTGAGAGAGCTGAATAATTTAAGTGCCCCTTCTGTTTCCTTGTCAGCTTGTTGTGACTTTACAAAACTGACCCTTCGAAGCCCTCCGAAGTAGATGGCCTTATGAAAGGGCCAGGCAGGTGGAGGTGCCTCGGATTACGGTTTTAATTTTCCCCCTCTGCTATTGTAAGACCCACACGTCTTTTATTTCCAAAGCAGGAACAAGAGGCAGCAAGAGGAGTCTTTTACTTTTCTTCCAGCCCTAAACTCCACTGCTCCAAAGGCCGGGATCCGGTTTGTGTTGTTTTTATGTTGGCTGAGGAATTATGGGAGCTGAAGCCCACAAGTCTTAAAGTTGTCAAGGTTGCAGACCCCTGCTTTAGCCGGTCAGGGCGGCATTTGCACCTGCAGCCGTGCTTCTTCTGCTGAACGGCCTGGAAGCGAAGAGGGCCTGGCTCTCTTGAGCTCCTTCCTGATCTGAAAGGAAAGGAAATGAGGATCCTTTCCAACAATCTGGGGGAGAGAGAGAGAGAGAGAGAGACCAAACCAGGTTAAAAGCAGCCATAAGCCGTACGATTGCCCCAATCAAGGCTCAGAACAATTGCAACGGAGGCAGTGAGAGGCTATACCTGTTGAGCATCCGTGTGGAGCTCCTCAAGGAGGCGAACAAGAATCTCTTGCCTCTCCAGACGATGCACTCTGGAAAAGCTGCCAAGGCACTTCTGAAGATCAGCTTATACCAGGCACAATTAAGGGGGGATTGCTCTGAGATGCTTTCTCCCACTCCCGCCCACCTCAGGCTGAGGGGCTTCTCTCGCTCCAGTCCTGGGCTTAGGACATGCCTGCCTGCCTCACAACTCTGGGAGACCCAATGGGGTGGCCAGAAACAAAGCTTCCTCTCCCTCATTCCCTCCAAGTGGGGGGCAGAGAGCTGGGGGAGTCGCCTTCCTTACTCCAGCCTTCTTGCGTGGTGGGATGGGTGACAGGGATTGCCTGGTTGAGAGATCTTGATTTTGACTCTGCATGAGGTGAGAACGAGGCTTTCAAATTTCACTCTTGCTAGTGGGGAATTTCCTGCGGACCCACCTTCGCAGCTCAGCACCCTCCAGACGGCTGCAAACAATGATTTTGAAAGGTGCAACCAGCAGGTTTTTTTTTTTCCCCAGCTGGGGAAAAAAGCAGAACCGAGGTCCCCAAGGACTCGAGGTTGTAGAAGAAGAAGAAGCAGCAGCAAAAAAGCTTGTTTTAAAAGCATCATTTTTTCCCCTTTCTTTCCAATCTTTCTCTCCCCTGGAACCGCAGAAGGGTCCCCCCCCCCTCTGTCGATTGCAATAAACTTCACGCTTCAGAGACAAAGACGTGTTTGGATAGTTATACGAGGAAGCAGAATTAAAACAGTTATTTATACTCCACGCCGTCTGTCCCAGTGATATTTTTTACTTAATCATCTCAAGACAGATGGTAGGAACATTAGAGTCCATTAAACTAGTGCCGTTCAGTCTTCCCCATTTAGTTTCTCCTTCGCTGTTTCTGGGTTTTCTCATGGTTTTCTTCGCCTCCACTTGCAAGGGAGACCTTAACTCAATTCTGAGAGCAGAGGAAGACCCTGCAATGCCGCCAGAGCTGTGAATATCTCTAAAACTCAGTCAAGCCAGTGATAGCCAAGATTATATTCCTGCTAGAAGATCTTGCCTCCCCGCTGGGCATCCACCTCGTTGTAGGAGAACAAGGGCCTCTTCAGGTAGGCCAGCATCATTACCAGCACCTTAAGTTGAGCCAGGACAAGGATGATGGGTCACTGGGGGTGGAAATAGTCCAGCGTCTTTTGGCTTGGCACATGGTGGTCCTGGGAAAGACTGTGGAGATCAGAGAGAGGGCAACATAATGGGCAGTGGAGTATGGGCAATGTTCTCCGAACAACTTCTTGCTTTCTGAAGCCTCCCTTGGCTGGGAGTGACCTGTAGGGCAGCGTTTCTGAACCTTGACTACTTTAAGATGGGAAGACTTCAACTCCTTGCTGGCTGGGGGATTTTGGGAGTTGAAGTCCACCCATCTTAAAGTGGCTCGAGTTGAGAAACACTCTTTTAGAGAAGGTGGGACCAAGAGAAACCCTTGCAATTGGCCCCAGTAGCCAATCAGAGGTGCCCATGCCATGATGTCATAAAGCTCACCCCACCCTCTTTTGCAGCCTTTGCTCGGAGACCGATGGCCACTGACCGCAGGAGGCTTTTGTGAAACACCAGCAGGAATCTGGAATCCCTCCCAGATCATATGAACGCTGCTGAAAACTGGGAAAGAGAATGGAAGTTGCAGGGAAACTGCCCCCTTCCTCATCTCCAGAGACAAGCGGGGTTTAAAACCATGATGGAGAGCTCCTTTAGTTCCTAGCTCAAAGCGAAATGTCTTCCTGTCTTAATATTATCTTTTCTGTTCATTTCTAGGTTGAATTTTCTTCCAGCTCCGTCACGATGAATGGACCTTTGATCAGCTGTGTTCTTGGACATTATTGTATACTTCAAAACTCCTTGGATGCATCTCCGCTTTGGTGAACTTTCCTTCCGAGGCAGATGGACATGCCAGTTAAAAGCAGCAGCAGCAGCAGCCCCTGATCGCCAGGTTGCCCACGATAACTTCATCATTGGCTGCTCTGTGGCAGGAGAAGACCAAGGACTAATCCCAACGGTCAAGAATCCCACGTTTATTTGGAGCAATTCTGCAACTTTCTCATTTTGAATCAATGCATGGAGAGGAGTGTCCGAGCTGGGCTGATCTGTTGAGAAAACTGCACTAACCGTGGCACCAGATTCGTGGCATCAGATCCGTGGCCTCTTAGACAGCAGACAGAGGTTCCTCCTCTCTGCTCAGAAGGGTGTTTTCCAAGTGGGCACCTGTCCCTTGGCTCGTTTCTCCACCCGGACCCCGTGAACATCCGTAATGACGCTGGCATGGCCAAGCTCTTGCTGAAATTCCAAAGATACCTCCGGCGGAAACCCATCCGTTTCTTCACCTTGATTGCGCTCTACCTGACGGCTGGCAGCCTGGTTTTCCTCCATGCTGGCTTCAGCGGGGAGACGAGGGTCCCGGGGGCTGTCCCCCGGCCCAGCAACGATGCTGCAGAAGGGACTGAAGCTCAGTTGCTGGGGACGCTGCCGCTTGGCAGGGAATTTAAAGCGATGCCGGAGTCCCTGGCCTTGGCACGGCGCTACGGGACCTGGTTCAAGAGCCCTCCGAAGGATGTGGCTGGGAGGAGCAGAGGTGATTACAGGGAGACGTGGTCTCGGATGGTCAAGGGGAGGAGTGTTCATGAGAAGGAGGAAGATAGAGGTAACGTTCCTTTGGGGAAGAATTTGGTTCGGGAGAATACTGGGAATAGCATGCAGAGAATGGAAATTGAGATCTTGTTTTTATCCCGGTTCCTCGGAAAGACAGGTTGCCTTCTTTCGAAGGGCTGGATCAAAACATTATTATTATAGTTTGGGGGCAGGCTGCCCTTTAAGACCGCATTCGTCTTTTTAGCTGCTACATGACACGGTTGGCTCACTGGGTTAAACCCTTGTGTTGCTCCAACCCAAATCTTGCTCATCCTTTCCTTGTGTCTTTTGATTTTTGCACATTGTTTCAATGTTTTTCCATCTATTTCACAAATTTCCATCCTGGGGCGGTTTGTGTCCAGTGGCACAACTCCCCCGAGGTTTTATTTCTCAGTGTTGCTGACTTGCCTCACAAGCATGGTGTCATTTGTGATTTTAATTAGCACTCCCTTTAAATTGTTACCCATCATGTATCTCAATCCTAGTTGATGAGTTTTCAGGATTCACCTGTTTGCCATCCATTCCAAAATGCTCTGTTTGCTCCAGAAGTTCTCTTAGGGGTGCTTGATCTGTTACCCATCCATCTAATAGTTGAGTCCTTCTGATCTCCTTACAACAAGGCTCTTTTGCAGCTATATCAGATTTTTGAAATCAAGTTATGCTATGTTCCTGATGTACCCCTTATCTATCGTCTGTGTGGTTTTACTGGTGGGGTTGGGAAGGTAAACGTTTGGTCGCTAATTCTGGATAATCTGCTGCTGCCCCAAATAAATGAATTGTTTTCTTGCTGTCCGTCAAAGGATTGCTTAATCATTTCTTCTGCCCCTCCTGACCTGCCTCTTAAAGATGGGAACAATATTTGGACATTTTCATTGTCTCAATTCCTCATCTATTCCCACCAGAGTCTCCTAAGATTGCAGCCGGCAGGTAGAAGTAATCCGTCTAAATGATTAATCTTTCTCTCTTTTTTTTAATATACTTCAAAGAACATAACTGTATTTCCAGGAAAACAAAAACAAAGCACTTTGTCTGGTTTTGTCAAGACAGTTAGAAACCGGGTGGGGAAGAATAAACCACTGCATTCCCGCAACCCCCCTACCCCCCCCCCATCCAAGAAATGTAGTAAATAAGGAAACATGGAGGCTGAGAGAAAACGTTCCTTCTGCAGAAAAGAGCCAGGAGATTCTGGGATCCATGAAGCTCTTCAGAAAGGTGGGGATGGGACGGAGCGGCTGGCCCAGCCTGGAAGGTCTTCCAGCTTCACCAGCTTCCCTTTCATGTTGCCTGTTGGGTGGCATCTGTGCCCTGAGGGCACTTCAGCATCTCTGAGGGCCTCAGTCCCTCTGTCTGACAAGCTGGTGAAGCTGGAAGACCTGGGGGACAGTCATCTCCTAAAATAGAAAGATCTTCCCTCCCTCCCTCCCTCCTTCTCTCCACATTCACATCATAACTGAATTTTTAAAGATTTAGTTCCTCATTTCAAGCATTCAAGACAGCCTGACATCTGGAGAGCCCAAGGGTCCTTACTCCTTCCTGGCACGGAGGCAGGGAGATGTTTCGGGTCAAGATTGCCGGGAGCAGCTGCGGCCACTTATTTATTATTTTTATTTATATATTCACTCTGCCAGGCAACTCTGGGCAGCTTACCATTAAAACCATAAATATAAAAATAATAAGAAGCATTAACGGCAGAGACAAGTAGCCAAAGAGAAGATTGGTGTGGCGGTAGCATCCTCTCTGTTAATCCACTGGCCACGTCCAACCCAGAGGACCCCGTCAGGACCCCACAACCGAGCCAGGTTTTAATGCCCTTCTGGAGGGCCAAAGGGACGGGACAGGCCTCCTCTCCAGGGGCAAGATCTTCCAAAGAGCGGGGGCCACACCAGAAAAGGCTCCCTTCATAGGTCCTTCGTCTTGCATAGCAGATTCCTGATCCAAAGTCCTTTTGTTTTGGCAGTTCCTCAAAAGAAGCACCTGAATTTTGGCTTCCTGGTGGTTTTTAGCCTCGGCTAGGTTTCCCCCCCCCCCCAGCAAATAGCAGGGAGGTGGTGGGCCCGTTCTGGAAACCCTTTCAGCCAGTCTCATTAGGCTAATTTGATCTGACATTCCAGAATTTCTAGCAGATGGCGAGGGAGATCCGATTGCCACTGACTGTAGCCTTGCTTGGCAGGCCCAGCCATACGCAAAGCATTCCCTGCAATTAACCTCCGGGAGGGCGGCTCTCCACTCTGGCTGAGCCCAGAAATGATTGGAACAAACTGGGGGGGTCTGTCCTGGACACGATCCGCCCTCCCTCCCTTTGTCAATGCTCCACAGGGGTGCAAGAGCAGGGGGGGAGGGGTGCCCATCTCATCCACCACTTCTTTGGCCAGGAGCCCCGTCTGGACCAGGGCAGGGGGCTCAGGAGGAGGGGGGCTGAGCAGACCAGCCCTTTGAAAACCCCACGGACAGGAGTGTGTGTGTGTGGGGGGGGAGAGAGTTGGGGGATTTTCTGCAAGACTGAACTGAAAGGACTTTGCTATCGATTGCCAACCTCTTGTTTCTCCCTTCTAAAGTTTCTACACCCCAAATTTAGTGACAGGATTCGGGGCGTGTGGGTGTCCACGCAATTGACTTTAAGGAAAGGCAAAAGGAAAGGACTTTCCAGGCCTCTCCCTTCCTCCCAGATGTCACCTGTTGCACTACTGTGGTTTGTTGCACACTCAGCCAGATGTTCAGACCGGATTTGGTGTTTTTATCCGCCTATCGAGTCCTTCCCAGGGACCTGGGAAAGGCAGGTGGGGATGTCTGAAGGTGTTCAAGGCCTTGTTGTAGGATGCCAGCTGCTCCCAGTAAAGCTGCCTGGTGCAATTGACTGATGGCGGATTTGCCGATGGCGATGGTGTGTACTATAAAGCCAGAATGTTATTCTTTGCCTTATTATTAGAGTTTCCCTTATTAGCACATTGAAAAGCCGAGGAGAGAAATGAGCACAAATCATTGGCCGGCTGTGCCAGGACCCTGCTGGCTGGGGATGATGGGAATGGTAGTTCAGCACCTCAGTCCAGTCTGCATGGCTCACTGGACTAACTTCAGCCTTGGTCTCCTTTCAGATTCAAGACTGGCTCTGGAAAGAGCAGAGCTGTAGCGTTTGGGGAGTTGAGCCCACTCTTCCCCAGCTGGGTAGGTGACCCATCTTGGCAAACTGAAGGCTGAAGGTGGACTGGCAGTGCCACCGCTTCCCTCCCCTTGCTGTGCCAGAAACAGGCACGCCCAACAGGTTTCCTTGCACCAAGCCCGGTCTTGTAAATCGAAAGAGCCCCTGGTATGCAGGAGCAACGTGCTTTGAATTCACATCCAGGCACTG